>NW_005873209.1:21254-23120 GCF_000147115.1 Myotis lucifugus
GGGTCGGGAGCGAGGAGACCCATCAACATGGAGGGAGGTGCCGTGGGGAAGGAAGCAGCCACAGGTCCCAGCTGGCTGGTTCCTGTCACTGAGAACAGAGACCGGGAACTGGATGTCCCGGTGGAGAAAGGCTGGACGATCACTGTGGGCAGAGGGAACAGAACAAGCAAAGGCAAGGAGGTGTCCCGTGAGCGCGGCTTGGGGACAGTGAACAGGCCGGTGGATTGGGAGGGAGGGAAGATGAGGCCAGCAGAGAGCGGGCCAAGATTCCAAGAATCTGGAATTCAGGGGGGTTCCTGGATTCTCAAAGGATTGGGGGGGCAAGAGTGACATCGTTACGCCTGCGTTTTGGAGTAGAGATGGGATCTGGGGGAGTAAGTGACTACAGTATTCTTTATTTTATTTATTTTAAAAGCTTTATTGTGGAAAGGTTACATATGTTCCCCCCCCCCCCCCCCCATTAACTCCCTCCAGTCCACCCCCGCCCCTGCCCCAGGCCCTCACCACCCCTCTGTCTGCGTCCACGGGTTATACATATATGCATACAAGGTCTTTGGTTGATTACCTCCCACCCACCCACCCTGACGGCAGTGTTCTTACTACTAATGGTGATAATAGCTTCCTTTTGTTGAGCACCTACTGGGATGTTAAGCATCATATCACTAGTAGGTGCTTTTCCTAAGTCAGCACTTCATACACAGCAGGTGCCCCCTCAGGGGGAGCCACGTGGAGGTTAATATCATCCCTCTTTTCTAGGCGAGGAAAAGGAGGCGGTGAGCGATCACGTGGCAGCCCAGGGCCACCAGGATTGGAATCCGAGTCTGGTTGACTCCAAAGACCTTGATGCTGCCCTGGCCAGATGGGAGGATGTGTAATAAAAACAGCCTCCGGCCAAAGGACGGGGATCTGAAGTCCAGGAATGGAGAAGATAAGGTCGGTCTCAAAGATAATCGAGAGGCAGATTTTGTTTTTGTTTTGTTTCGCCCTTTAAATGAGTTTATTCACACACATGGAGGATAGAGTTACATTCCTAAGGTTACAAAGCTTTTCTGGAGCCAGGACTGGGCAGACTCCACTGGGGGAAAGGGCACCATTTCTGCAGGGCAGTGGCCGCGGGAGGGAGGAAAGGGCAAGGTCTAAAGTTCAGTGTGTCCAGCAGCTCCGAGGTTCCCCATGGGGCCCCGCCAGGGCTTGGGTTCAGAGGCCCAGTAGCAGGTGGCACGGGGGAATGAAGGAGGGGGTCCATCTGAGTCTCAGCTGCGTCGACACCTGACATCGGTGGGGTCCAAAGCCTCCAAGGAGGTAGGGAATGTGACCCCGCCCCCCAACAATAATGTCAAAATGTCACAGAGACACAGGAGCCAAGGAAAGAGCTCCCTATTGCCAAAGCTGGAGGAGTTTGAGCAACGAAGTAAGTGAAGTGGCATTGTGTTCCAACCCAAAGTATAAAATGAATCCCCATGAGTCCATACTGATATAAATAAATGGTCGGGAAGAGTCAAATCTCCCACAAAATATCCCAAATAACTGATGCAGATATTCTGCCCTCAAAGAGGTGGGACATGCTCCCCATTACTTACGTGGGGGCTGCTCAGGGTGACTTCCTTCCGAAGAGGACAGTGTGGCAGGGAGGGGCAGAGGACCTTTCTCAGTGGGCATTTCTGACAAACGCCACCTCAGCCAGTCATCAGGTCACCAGCAGCCCGATAAGCCAGGTTGGTATGACGTATCCAGCGGCAGCCTTGCAGGGCACCGGCAGCCCCTGGCAGCCTTGGAAAAGGCCCGTTTTTCATAAACACAAGCATGTCCACAGCCCCTGTATACTCTCGTGCTGTGCCTGGTCCATGACCTTGTGGGGTGGGGAGC
>NW_005873209.1:23236-29062 GCF_000147115.1 Myotis lucifugus
CCTCCTCCGGGAGGCTCTGCCGAGGCCCCGCAGTGCCTTGTGAACTGCCGGGGCCCAGCTGTGACCGAGTGGGCAGCGTCCAGAGGCATGAAGAGCAGCAGTGGCGTCCAGGGCAGGTGCCAGCAGCTGGGTCAGAGGGACACGGCACCCGGAGGCGCCAGCAGGCCGAGGTGGCCCTGAGGTTAGCAGTGTGCACCCTTCGGCAGAGACCGGGACTCGGAGCTGCTTACAGCGTGTTCCGAAACCTCCTGCCTCGGGCCCAGAGGGCCTGCTTCTGTGTTTCCAGTTCATGAGGTCAACCATCTTGAGCATGTCCTTCAGCAAATCAGAGAACTCCCACCAGGGTCAGGTCCTCGCTTGTCTGGGTGACCTCTGGCCGAGTAGCCTGCTGCCGACTGGCAGTGCAGGGGGTGCTTCTGGGAAGGCAGGGTTCCCAGTGACTTTCTCCGCCCAGGGGGCCCCTGGCTGCTCAGCGTGGTCCAGATCAGCCCCCTCTTTCCCTTGACTCCAAAGCTAGGATGAAGGATGTGCTCAAAAGCATCCACGGAAAATGAACGCTTGTCCTCTTTCCCCTCCCCATCAGCGGGGAAAGCCAATTCACAGAAACCGTCCATCTCAGGGAGGCAAGACTGAGAGCGCCCCCCTTGTCGAATCCATGGCAGCCCATGGTAACATCGTCTATGACACTTTGTCCATCTCATTAAATATTCTTTGAAAACATTACCTTCTTTCCATCTTAAAACTCTTTTGAAAAAATATTTTTGATTTCAGAGCGGAAGGGTGAGTGAGAGAGAGATAGGAACATCAATGATGAGAGAGAATCACTGATTGGCTGCCTCCTGCATGCTCCCCACTGGGGATTGAGTCCGAAACCCAGGCATGTGCCCTTGACTGGAATTGAACCCAGGACCCTTCAGTCCACAGGCCAATGCTCTATCCACTAAGCCAAACTGGCTAGGGCAGTGGTCGGCAAACCATGGCTCGTGAGCCACATGTGGCTCTTGGGCCCCTTGAGTGTGGCTCTTCCACAAAATACTACGTGCGGGTGCGCACGCACGTACAGTGCGATTGAAACTTCGTGGCCCATGTGCAGAAGTCGGTTTTCGGCCTGGGCGAGTCTATTTTGAAGAAGTGGCGTTAGAAGAAGTGGGGGGTGTCGGTCGGTCGGTCGGGCAACAGGAGACGGGGTGCAGATGGGCCGCGGGATACGCAGCGCGGGGGAGGTGTGCTCGATTCATGCAGGAGTTGAGTGAGCCAGTCAGTCAGCAGTCTCATTGTGCAGTGGTTAGTGCTAGTCGCGTCCGCAAATCGCACGCAGGTGACAAAGTACCTACTCGAAGCATAAAGTTACCTGTATTTTTCCAACCAGCTGCAAATCCTACAGGTATTTTTGTCATCAATTTAAGAATTGTAATTATTTTGTGTTGGTGGCTTTATTATTATAAAATGAGGACTTTTTAGCAAAGGCCAGCTTAGGAGTACCCTAATTAAGTTAATAACAATGTACCTACCTATATAGCTTAAGTTTATAAAAAATTTAGCTCTCAAAAGAAATTTCAATCGTTGTACTGTTGATATTTGGCTCTGTTGACTAATGAGTTTGCCGACCACTGGGCTAGGGCCATCTTAAAACTCTTAAAGCAGTAACTCTGCAGTGGAGAAGTCTGGACAATACGATCTTACCATGTAATGAAGGTTCCTCTCACCTGTGATGTTGTGTGGCTTCCACACGCCCCTGATCTGATGTGGAGAGAAGGCTCTTCCCTTGGCATTCTCGCCCCAAACCCTTAAGACCAGTTTAATCAGGAGAAAAACATCAGAGTAACCCAAATTGAGGGACACTCCACAAACTGCCCGAGTGTTACTCCTCAGAACTGACAAGGTCATGGAAAGCAAGGAAAGCCCGAGCAACTACCACAGGCCAGAGGAGACCGGGGAGGCATGGCAGCTGAATTCAACGAGGAACCAGGGCACCACGGGACAGGTAAACGCAAACTGTTTAAGCGTCCTGCTCTGGGCCCTGAAACTGAAAAAAAGACATCGGTGAGAAAACTGGTGAAATCCAAATACAGTGCGTAGTTTAGTTATAGTGACGCACCATGGTCATGTAAGATGCTCACGGTGGAAGGACATGGGTAAGGGCATATGGAACTCCGTGTATTATATTTGGAGCTTTTCTGGGAGCCTAAACTTATTTCAAGAGAAGCCATTTATTAGAAGAATTCACCCCCAACAAAAAACCAAACACTCTTTCCTTGGCTTCCGTGATATTGTGCCGTATATCCTTCCTGTGTGTGTGTGTGTGTGTGTGTGTGTGTGTGTTCTCACTCACCAAATGACAGCTACCACGTTAGGTACTGTGAATAAGGAGGCCAACAAGGCAAACCCAGTCTGGTTCCTGCCCTCATGGGAATATAGTTTAGAGCAGCGGTTGCCAACCTTTCGGACCTCACGGCCCAGCAGTGGTCCGAGGACCACCGGTTGGTGAACGCTGGTTTAGAGCAGGAACTTTGAATTGAGTTGGACTTGAGGTTGAACCAGCTCTGCTCCTCCCTAGAGATTGCATGATCCCAGGTAAGTCCCATCATCCACTGAAACCTGTTTTTCTTCTCTGTAAAAAGTGAATAAGGACATCTACTTTATAATATTGTTGTGAAGATTCAATGAGATAATATACAAGAGTCCCAACCCATAGTAAATGCTCAATAAACGCTCACTAAAGGAACCACTGACACCTGGATCATGTCTGCAGCCTCCCATGCAGTTTCTCTAGTTTCACTTCTATGGAAGGAGTTTAAAGCAAGAAGCAACCAAGAACAACAACAACAAAGGTAAATCCTGGTGATAAGTAAGCACAGGCTGTATAAAAGAGGCGCTGTCATGCATAAATGGAGGAATCGGCAAACAATTTCGTGAAAGGCATTGGGCCAAAGCCTGGTTAAAACCCTACTTTGATTATTTTTTTATGACAATGAAGCATTTTAGAATATCAGGATATAGAGAGACTGGCTGGCTTCCTAAACCAATTCTACCACTTACTAATCTTGGCAAGTTATTTATCTCTCTGTGCTTACTTCCTCATCTGTCAAGTAGAGACGATAATAGTCCTTACCTCATAGACTTGCTGTAAGGATTAATATAGGTAATCAAAATAGGTAAATATAGGATTGAGATAGGTAAAGCATTTAGACCAGTCCCTGGCTCAGAGTAGCTCTGTATGTGTTATCTGTCACTGCCCATTGACCCCCAGTGCCATGTGGTGCTAATAGCACCTTCCCCAGTGGTGGGAGATTTCCATTATCCAAATGGACCAGAATAACAGTTCACTTGGTCTTAGGGGACCTGGTCAAGTCTCTACCACAACGACCGGAATAACAGTGGGAACTGTATAACCCAGCCTGCCATTCATTTGACATTGTTTCCATAAATGCTGACTCTGACTAGATAAACAGCATGCTTCTATAGGAATCCCAGGAACTCACTTCCGAAGATACAGACTCTGACCTTCAGTCATCCCAGCTCTGGGAGATGCTGCCAGTGGAAGGAAATGGCTGAGGGGGAGATAGCTGACCTTCAGACCTTCAGCGACCTTCAGATGACGTCGAGGCAGGATGACAAAGACCAGGACGATGCACATCAGACCATCGCTTGACCAGTTTCCAGGTCCTTATCGGCATGGACTTCGCTGGCCTGCACCTAGAGGACTTCTCAACCCTCCCCCTTCAGCAGCAAGACCCTTTCCATATGAAACTAACCTCATAGATATAAGATTTAAAACTAACGAGGGGGGGCGGGGGGGGAGGTAATAGGGGAGGGACACATAATAGAAATTGAATCGCAGTTGTTTAATAGCTGCTCACTATAAAGAGGAGATTTTCTTACAGACCCTGGGAAACTGAAGGACGTGTCACACGAAGGAGAACAGGCCCTGGAGATAAGGCGGCCCGGAGCCCAGATGACGGACAGAACATCTCTGAAGGGAGACAGCATTCCAGGGCTAATCTTCGCAAGGACGACGGAAGAAGGCAGGCCCTGGGAACTCACTAACTTCAGATTTTTTCCCACCCACTGGCCCTGTACAAGAGCTTTTACTGAAATGTCAGAGCACTCTTTCTCAAGGTGCTACCCTGCTGCTCTCTCAGGTCGCCTGTTATCTGATTAATCAACGCTCATAAAGGATTCCACCTCGTCTCTGCTTATTGGCTTAGTGGCGAAGGCAGTAACGGACCCGTCGTGCCCGGTATCACCAGGACGTTTCGTAGTGGGAGGTCTTTTCACTTAAAAAAGTTATTTCTTGAGAGCGTTGGTTGGATGTCACCGGTGACATCAATCTCAACTCTTACCTCATTTGGGACCCTGACAGCCAGATCATGACAGCTTTCAATACGGGTTACACAGCAGCTTCCTTTGTGCGTGTGTGTGTGTGTGTGTGTGTGTGTGTGTAGTAAACCTTATTTTTAAGAAAAGATTTAGATTTATAGAAAAAATTGAAGATTAGTACAGAGTTCCCAAATACCTGGCATTCAGTTTCCTGTTATTAACATGATCTTGCCTTTTAAATTCAACACGATGTCTTTGAGATGCATCCACGTTGGTGTGTGGATCTAACTTATTCATTCTCACTGCAGCGTAGTATTCCATGAACCTGGAAGCTTTTCGTGGTGTCCCATGGCCCAGGCTTTAGTGCCCGGAATCCCATCTTCCTCTTCGTGAGGTCCATCCAAACTGAGTTCGGCAGTGAAAATACTTACATGGTAATAATGTTATAAAATGTCATCTGGCCCTAACCGGTTTGGCCCAGTGGATAGAGTGTCAGCCTGCGGACTGAAGAGTCCCAGGTTCGATTCCAGTCAAGGGCATGTACCTTGGTTGTGGGCACATCCCCAGTAGGAGGTGTGCAGGAGGCAGCTCATCGATGTTTCTCTCTCATCGATGTTTCTAACTCTCTATCCCTCTCCCTTCCTCTCTGTAAAAAATCAATAAAATATATATTTTTTAAAAAATGTCATCTGGTTTTCAAGGTTAAGAATCAATCTAGAGGCAAAGTATGGCAAACTGAACCACCTTTTACAGAATAGAATGTATATACTCCAAACCTTCACAAAGTAAAAGTGAAAATTGAGTTGATGGAGGAAGGCAGAAGTGGGGAGGGGAAATTATTCATTTCACACAGAGGAAAATCAAAAGATACAATCTAAGGAAGAAACAGTTAAGACTATTATTCAAAATTATAATTGCAACCAATAGAAAAACTACAAATATGAATATAAAAAATTTGGGAGGAGAAAGGGGAAAAGGATGGTTAATGAAATCGCCACAGCAGGGAATCAGTAGATACTGCTAACACCAACACATCAAGCACCAGCGTGTGAGGACATTACTCACAGTTATGGAAGTGACATAAACAAAAAACTAAAATGACAACCTAATAAAATTAAAAAAAAAAAAGAAAGAAAAGAAAAAAAAGCAAGGCTGCTCCTGAGTTGGGAAGTGAGAGGACATGTTCAAGTTTTGATGTCTAACTTTTACATTTGGCTTCCATGTGCATTTTTATCTCTGTGAATTATCTTTCTATATTTGAGATAATAATTAAAATAGCAACTAATTAGGCAAAACTGTAGATCTGATTCTGACATTTCCCTAGGGCTCCAGGCTCCTTCGGTCACTCCCCATCACGCTGGGAGCAAGTTCACACGCTCAGACCGTCAAGGCCCTTGGGCGACCTTTGGCTTCAGACACGCACCCACCTACCTGCCTCCGCGCGGGAGCCCGAGGACCGGAGGGAGAGCGCGCCCTCTGCTGGTGCCACGGCGTCGGCACGTGCAG
>NW_005873210.1:0-27661 GCF_000147115.1 Myotis lucifugus
CCCCACACAATTTTCGTGCAGGGGGCCTCTAGTATCCTATCTAATAATAGAGAAACATGGTAATTAGCCATACCTCCGCTACGCTTCCCATTGGCTAATCAGGGCAATATGCAAATTAACTGCCAACCAAGATGGCGGCCGGCAGCCAGGCAGCTTGAAGCAAACAGGGGGCTTGCTTGCTTCAGTGACGGAGGAAGCCAATGTTCCCCGCCTGCCTTGCCGGCCTCTGAGCTTGCAGTTTAAGAAACATTGTTACAAATATAGAAGCTAAACAAAACCCCAGAAACCTGCTTTCAACCAGCCGGGCTTCAGTCAGCAGGACCGCAACATTGTTTCAATTATAGAACAAACGCAGATCCCTGCCTTCAGCCAGCCGGGATCTCAGAGCTGGAGTGAGCAGGACCGCAACAGTGTTACAATTATAGAACCCAAACAAACCAGATACCTGCTTTCAACAGCCGAGGCCTCAAAGTTGGAGCCAAGCCTCAGAGTTAAAGCTGGCCCAGAATAAAAAAGAAAAGAAAAAAAAGACAGGTTGGGAGCTTCAGTCACCCGCCAGCCTGAAAACAGCCCTCAGCCCCTCACCCAGACTGGCCAGGCACCCCAGTGGGGACCCCCACCCTGAAGGGGGTGTGACCAGCTGCAAACAGCCATCATCCTCTCATCCAGGCTGGCCAGGCACCCCAGTGGGGACCCCCACCCTGATCCAGGACACCCTTCAGGGCAAACCAGCCGGCCCCCACCCGTGCACCAAGCCTCTATCCTATATAGTAAAAGGGTAATATGCCTCCCAGCACCGGAATCAGCTGAGCAGCGAGGCCTCCCAGCACCGGGATCAGCGTGACAGGGGGCAGCAACCAAAACTCCTGATCGCCCTGTGGCTTTGTGTGTGACAGGGGGCGGGGCCACAACCTCCCTATCCGCCCTGTTCTGTTCGTGACAGGGGAAGGCGCCCCAACCCCCTGATCAGCCCTGCTGTGTGTGTGACAGGGTGCGGCGCCCCAACCCGCCCCCCCCCACGGGCCCTGCTGTGTGTGTGACGGGGTAGAGCCATAACCTCCCCATCGGCCCTGCCCTGAGTGTGACAGTGGCGGTGCCCCAACCCCCTGATCGGCCCTGCTCTGTGTGTGACAGGGGGCGGTGCCCCAACCCCCCAATCGGCCCTACCCTGAGCGTGACTAGGGGTGGCATCGCAACCTCCCGATACGCCCTGCTCTGTGCATGACAGGGGGCAGCGCCCCAACTCCCCAATCGGCCCTGCTCTGAGCCCGACCAGGGGCTGCACCAAGGGATTGGGCCTGCCCTCTGCCACCCGGGAGCAGGCCTAAGCCAGCAAGTCATTATCTCCCGAGGGGTCCCAGACTGCGAGAGGGCACAGGCTGGGCTGAGGGACCCCCTCTCCCCACCGAGTGCACAAATTTTTGTGCACCGGGCCTCTAGTATATATATAAAAGACTAAGCGATCAACCATACGTCTGTACATCTGACTAGCTGGTACACATGATGCGCACTAGCAATTTAAAAATAAACATTGACTTGCGCATGTGTGATACATATAAAGCTCTCGAAATGGATATTATTGAAATCTCTCATGAAATGATTTATTATGGATCTATTATTGAAGCTACCTTTGGAAATAGCATATCTGTAGATAATATTAAAAATATATCTAAATGTGTGATTCTCTGTCCTAAAAATGAGCACGTTCATACATTGAATGAATTTTGGATACACTCGATGGAGGTTTTCACACCTATTTGAGTGATGATTCCATCGATTCAACATATGATGCCGAAAAGGAAAATTTTCCCATTGAATTTCTTAATAGTATTACTCCTTTGGGAATGCTGTGTCATAAAATAAAATTGAAAGTAGGTGCAATCATCATGCTACTGAGAAATCTTAATAGTAAATGGGGTCTTTGTAATGGTATTAGATTTATTATCAAAATATTGCGACCTAACATAATCGAAGCTGAAATATAAACAGGATCTGCAGAAGGAGAGGTTGTTTTGATTCCAAGAATTAATTTGTCTGTCTAACACTGGCCTCTTATTTAAATTAATTTGAAGACAGTTTCCCATGATGCCAGCATTTGTGATGATTATTAATAAATCATAAGGACAAACTCTAGACAGAGTAGGAATACTCCTACCTGAACCCAATTTTGGACATGGTTAGTTATATGTTGCTTTCTCTCGAGTTCGAAGAGCATGTGATGTTAAAGTTGTAAATACTTCATCACAAGGGAAATTAGTCAAGCACTCTGAAAGTGTTTTTACTCTTAATGTGGTGTACAGGGAGATATTAGAATAAGTTTAACAAATTTATCAGTCATTGTTTTTATCAATGTTGTTTTTATATGTTTTTGTTGTTTTTATAGCATGCCTTTGTTGTTATATCATGTTGTTATTGTCTATTTATTAATCAATTTATATATTATTTTTATATACATTTTACTAATCTTCTTTCAACTCTGACACTTCTATTACAGAGAAAGGGCGAATAGCGATATTAAAATATTTCTTCTTATTAATTTCCTTTCAATGTGCACGAATCTGTGTACTGGGCTACTAGTTCACCTATAAAATAAGTCATACATTTGGAAATAAGAACATGTGGTGTCATTTAGGCCAAGATCAACTTGTACTGAATTTCTGAGTCTCCTAAATTTAGGTTGATCTGATGACTCTGTATAATCCAGTGGTTCTCAACCTTCTGGCCCTTTAAATACAGTTCTTCATGTTGTGACCCAACTATAAAATTATTTTCGTTGCTACTTCATAACTGTAATGTTGCTACTGAATCGTAATGTAAATATCTGATATGCAGGTTGAGAACTGCTGATATAATCTATGTCTTTCGTAAAGAGCATCAATTATTAATATTTTCCTATTTCCCAAAAGATTTATAATCTTCTGCTTCATTTCTACTATTCAATAACATGCACCTTTATTAAGATTTTTCTTTTCCATTTACAAGGAGCTGTGGCAATATCTCTTGGGGTCGGGAGTGAGACCGCTGCCACTTCCATCTCTCCTGCAGGCCAGCAAGAGAAGGCCAGCACCACACCACTCATGCCCAGCCCAAGGTCACATCTTTCATCCTGGGCCATGTAATTACTTTGGCTCCCGGGATAGCTAGATCATGCAGGGCTGTGATATTCTCTGGACTGGGATAGGCCATGCAGATATAGCTGGTTCTGAATAAGCTAGATTTCTTGGGCAGTTTGTGCCTACAGCCACCCACTACAGTCACAGACTACTGTAGTCAAAGTAGGTTTAGGCTGACTTCTGCAGAGAAAGCCCAACTTTTTGAGGCATTGCTGAAATCCCCCTGGTCTTACCCCACTCCCAGATCTCCATAGCACCATCGACTATACTTCTAACTGGCCTGGACCTAGCTTTTCTGACAGCTGGTTCACCACCTCACTCCAAGGTGCACTGTTCCCCTGAGGGAAGAAAACAAGCCTGCCAACGCTGATTACTGCTCTGGATTCTACAACAAAGACTTCTAGACCAATCAGCAAATTTCCCAAATGCACCAGGTCCCTGAGAGGTTGGTCTAAGAGCTGTAGGTTGGATGGCTGGATTCATTTCTTTTTTTAACTGGCTTGAGGAATGATTGACATACAAAAGCTATAGATATTTAATGTATTCAACGTATTCAACTTAATGAGTTTGGAGATAAGTATACAACCATGAAACCATCATCACAATCAATGCCATAAACATACCTATCACCTCTAAAAGTTTCCTCCCAGTCCCTATGTTATGGTTATTTTTTCCTTTTGTGGTAAGAGCACCATATAAGATCTACCCTTACAGTAAAATTTTAAATAGACAATACTGTTAATCATAGGTGCTATGTTGCACATTATATCTCTAGAACTTATTTTGCATAACTGAAACTTTGTACCCTTTGACCAATACCTCTCCATTTCCTCCTCCCTGTAGGTTGGATTCTTCCTCACTGAGGAAGATGGGGCAGGACTCAGCACACATAGAAGTCACCTGCTAAACTGGAACAATGAGTCTACTTCACAGGTTCCTAAGCCCCAGGAACATCATTCTGGGCACAACCCCATGACAATAAACCAGTAGAAATGCATTTACCTTCCTTTGGAGCGGGAATTTTGGAGTTGACTGATCTGCGCTTTTGTTTCTGAAAAACAAAACATACCACCACCATATATGGCTCTTTTCAATTCTCAAGGGCCCAAGTGCCGTGAAGTCCTAGGCAGTCTCAGAAAACAATCCAGCAAAGAGCCTAAAGCCAAGTGAATCCTCTGGGGCACTGGCTGCAGCCAGATGACAGGCACCTACCATTACATTCACCTGCAGAGGCAGATTGTCCTTCGGGTGTAAGGGAAGAGGCTGTAAGAGTTCTGGGTTTATTGCAGCCACATCATCAAAATCAATCTGCAAGGAGCAAATGAAAGTTTCGATGAAATAACAGCTTTTTCAATTCAACTGCATCTCTGCAACCAAGATTCAGACTTTACCAACTTTAAGTTCCACCAAGTACTAATAGCTATAAACAAATATTTATTCCTTAGCTGTGGTTTACCATCTGGATGTACTGGTTTCCGATTTCCAAGCTATGGTAGATGTCAGTGATGAGAACGAGATGAAGACAGGCAAGCAGTCAGGTAGCCCACGGTGGACTTGGGGTACCTGGTTCCCCTACTGTTCTGTGGGCAGTGGGATCCTGCTGGGCTCAGTGCCCAAAACACTTCTTGCTGGCTGACATGAAGGAGGAAACAAGTTCTAACTGTCCCAGTGATAGGTAAAAAAAAAGGGCCCTTCAGATCTTATGGGCAGGGACATGTTCCAGAGAGCTGCTACCTAACCCTAATCTACCTACATTTTCTAATAGGCCCAGAAACTTCTTCCCCAGTCACAGCGGCCTGCTCATGTCTGCAATGCAGTCACAACTCTAGGTTTACATCACCAGAGTCCTGGAACTCTCTAGGGACAACTCAAACACACTAAGGCAGCGGTTCTCAACCTGTGGGTCGTGACCCCTTTGGGGGTCAAACGACCCTTTCCCCAGGGTTCGCCTAAGACCATTGGAAAACACATATATAATTACATATTGTTTTTGTGATTAATCACTATGCTTTAATTATGTTCAATTTGTAACAATGAAATTGGGGGTCACCACAACATGAGGAAGTGTATTAAAGGGTCTCGGCATTAGGAAGATTGAGAACCACTGCACTAAGGTAAGAGCTTTACCTCCTACTTATTAACTGGCTTATTAAATAATTCATTATGCACCCTAGCCGATTTGACTCAGTGGATAGAGCATCGGCTTGGGGACTGAAGGGTTGTGGGTTTGATCCCAGTCAAGGGCATGTACCATGGTTGCAGGCCCTGTGTGGGAGGCAACCAATCGATGTCTCTCTCACATCTATATTTCTCTCTGTCTCTCCCCCTTCCCTCCACTCTCTAAAAATCAATGGACAGATCCAGAGACAGAGAAGCATTGATCAGACCGTCAAACCTCAGAGGGAAGGTAGGGGAGGGTGGGGGTAAGGGGGAGAGATCAACCAAAGGACTTATATGCATGCATATAAGCATAACCAATGGACACAGACACCAGGGGGGTGAGGCATAAGCAGGGGGGTGGTGGGGCAAAGGGGGGATAAGGACACATATGTAATACCTTAATAAATAAAAATCAATGGAAAAATATTCTCAGGTGAGGATTAACAACAACAACAAAAAATGTATTATGCACAAGTAAGGCAATAGAAAGAGATATTCAAAGATGAATTAAGACATATTGCCCTTCGTTGAGGTCCTGGGGTGGGGGTGGGCTGGAGTGGGTGAATGGGGGAAAAAGGGGGATATAGGTAATACTTTCAACAATAAAGAATTATTTTTAAAAAAACGACATATATCGCCCTTGCCTTCAGTGAGCTCACATTCTAATGGGGGGGAGAGTAGTCATACATACAAAGGGCGAGAAACCAAAGCAGCATGGGATAGACAAGGAAGACAGAACAACTGAATGCAAAAGCTGGCAAATACTTCAGGAACCATATTTCTATCCACTTTTTTTGGACAGCTACAGGCCCTCACTACACATCCCTCCCCCATTTCCGATCCCTAAACTCCAGACAGCATAAACATGGGAAACCAGAGCCCTAATCCTAGTTCTGACACTAACTGATTTTCACATTGATGATTAAGGGTGAACATCCCAGGAGGAAAGAATAAGAGTGTGAAGGCAGCAAGGCCCCAGGCATGGTCAGAGTGGGGAGCTGCCCCACTCGCCCCTGGCACAAGACATTTTGTGTGATACAAAGAAAAACGTTGATTGGGATCAGATCTTGAAAAGCTTTGGAATGCCTCACAAGAAGTTTGGACCTTACTCTACAGGCAATATTGAGCTGGAGTGAGACCCAACAAGAGCTGTATTTCTAAACAACAACAAACCTAAACAAAACAAATCATAAAGAACTAGCAGCTGGTTGAAAGCATTTTTAGAAACTTCTTTATTCAAGGGCAGATAATGTAAAGTATTCGATTCGTTTATTTCTCCAATACAGCATATAAATATCTGCATACCTACCATAAGGTGCTACCCTAAGCAAGCCCTGTACATTATCTCATTAAGCTCCATGCAAGAGGGCCCAGGTCTGTCTCACCCACACCTCTATCACCAGCACCAAACACAGTGTCCGTCTTTCTTATTGTATTGTATTTTCTCTTGTGTGGCACTTTGAAACCTGCACAAAAGGATTTGTTGACTAAATCCTCACACCAACCCTATGAGGTAGATATTATCATCCTCATAGCTGAGGAAACTGAATTTTTCTAAAAGGGGCAGAAACATGCCTGAGAACATATAAAATAGGGGCAAAGACAGACTAGAACCCAGGTTTTCATACTCCTAGCCTGGTGATCTCTTCCCCACACCTCAATGCCTCTAAAGCATAAATGTCTTAGTCACAGCTCTCCTCTTCTCAAAATTCTTCCAAGGCACCCCACTGGCTACAGAATAAAATCTCAAACACCTTAGTGCCAGAGATGAAGACCCAGCAGCCGGAGCCTTCTACGGCTTGCAGCCAGCTTCTTCATTAGTCCCCATGAGGGCCATCTGCTAAGCTTTCCTGCCACTCCCACAAGCCCAGCTCATCCTCAACGAGTTCCACCTCTGAGCTGCCCTAGCACTATTCACCTGCACCATTTATCACAAGTTGCCTTGTTATGTGGTGTTTCAGAAACATACTTTTGTCTTCTCAACTAGGTTGTCAATTCTGCTCCCCAAACAATTATCATATGCATTCAGAAGCTAGCTTGGGTGAGCATGGTTTTAGGATTCTGTACAGTTTGCTTTCTACAAACACCAGAAATTGTTGATTGCTGCAATTCAGAATAGGCCTTACTAAATAAAATCCCAATGCATCCAAAGAGGATCATGTTTGAGATCAGGAAGGACAACACAGCATCAAAAACAGGCTCTCAGTCCGGCTGGTGTGGCTCAGTGGTTGAGCAATGACCTGTGAACCAGGAGGTAACAGGTCAATTCCAGGTCAGGGCACATGCCCGGTTTGCAGGCTCAACCCCCAGGGGGTGGGTGGGAGGGTGGGGGGGTGTAGGAGGCAGCCGATCAATGATTCTCTCTCATCATTGATGTCTCTCTCTCTCTCCCTCTCCCTTTCTCTCTAAAATCAATAAAAATATGTTAAAAGAAAAACAGGTTCTCGCCTGGCCAGCATGGCTCAGTGGTTGAGTGTTGACCTATGAACCAGGAGGTCAAGGTTCGATTCCTTGTCAGGGAACATGTCCCGTGTGGGGTGTGCAGGAGGCAGCCAATCGATGATTCCCTCTCATCTATCTCTCTCTCCCAGTCAGGGCACATACAAGAAGCAACAAAATAAAAGAGAAACAAACAAAGCAACCAATGAATGTACAAGTAACTGGAACAACAAATGGATGCTTGTTTCCCTCTCTCGCGCCCCCTATAATCAGTCAATAAAAAATGTTTTAAAGGCTCTCACCAGTCCCATTTCCACACAGATCTTTAGGTTGAACCTACCTCTTTGCCCTTTGTGGCACCTCCTTCTATCCATTCCACTGAAACACAGGCTTTCTCCAAGTCCACAGTCCTTACGTTGGCACTGTGAATTAGGCCTAGAATAGAAAAAGGCCAGCGTTACCCATCCTTTTCACTTTAAGATCCCACAGAGAGCCGGGGCAGCGTGGCTCAGCGGTTGAGCATCGTCCATGCACCAGGAGGTCCCGGGTTCTATCCCGGTCAGGGTACATGTCAGGGTTGTGGGCTCAATCCCCCGGGGGCCGTGCAGGAGACAGCTGATCCATGTTTCTCTCTCATCCATGTTTCTCTCTCTCTCTCTCTCTCTCTCTCTCTCTCAAAACCAATAAAAACATATTTTAAAAAGATAAAGATCCCACAGAGACTCTCAGTGTGGAGCTGACCTGAATGAAACGACAGCTGCCTTTCTTTCTTTTTAACAGGAGACTAACTTCCTGGCACTTCACCCTTAGCACATCCCATAGTGAGGCGGGCAGAGAACAAGTCTTAAAACCGAGCTGACGGGGATAAGGATTCAGCCCCCCCCCCCAAAAGAGCCTACAAAGTGGGGCGAAGGTCTGTTTGGGGAGTCACTCTAGTCCTTGGGTGAACTGTCCCTTAACACAGCGCTGAGGCTCTAGCGCCCTCGGGTTCCCCTACCTTCATCCTGACGGTTCTCCTAATGACGAGAGAGAGAGAGAGAGAGAGAGAGAGAGAGAGAGAGAGAGAGAGAGAGAGATAACGAACGGAACAATCTCCTGAAGAGCAGGGATCTGTCTGGTTACACTGAGCCCCAGCGCCGGACACACTGCAGGTGCGCAGTATTTACAGGGGAGCAGCGGGCGAGGAAGCCGAGGTCCCTGCAAGACCCGGGCAGTCTCGGAGAACTGTGGAGAGGAAGTGACTCTAGCACCGCTAACTCCCCCGGAAGGTCCCCCGGCCCCGAGGAGCCCCGCCTCTCCCAGAGGACCCTAGGGGTCCAACCGCCAGGCAGGGCCCCGCCCGGGTGGGGAAGACGGACTGCCAGTGCACAGACCCGGATCTGTGGTGAGGGGCATCCCCAACGGTGTCTGGGGCCCTGCCGTCTGGGGAGGGGCAGTCATTTCAGCCGCCTCAGAGCCCAGGGTCCCCCGGCCTCGGGACCCCGCCCCTCACCATTACTGCGTTGGATCTTGATGTCGAGACCGGGAAACAAGCGGGCCTGAAGCGTCGAGTCCATTGGGCAGTCAGTCGGCAGATGCGCCGGGAAAAAAAAGCACCGAGATCCTCCAACTCCCCTAACTCGACGAAGTCCTAACGCCCGTAAACCGCCGCAGTTTAAACCCCGCGCGCCAGCGTCCCTGCGCTTCGTCACGCCGTCGCCGGCCTCGCTTCCGCCAGTCAGCCGCGCCCCGCGGAGCCTTTTGGGAAATGTAGTTCCCCGGCGGTTTTCCGGCGCCTGGGACCGCCCACTTGTCCGGCAGCACCTCGGAGCGCAGGGCCTGCTGGGAACTCCGGGAGCCTGTGGGCGGCTGTTGCTCCTTCCTGGCTTTACTAGTCTATCCCAGGGCTCCTGGACCGCTGGGTTCCCCAAACTGGGAACTTCCGTGGCGGGTGCGGTGTCTGAGCGAGGGCTCTGGGGACCTGCAGGCCTCCGGCTCCTTCAGCCACTAGCTCAGTGACGCAGACAAGCTAGAAACCTGACTCGGTTTCCTTCTTTGCACCATGGGGAGCATGTTTCCTCCCGCGGGGAGTTACTGCTGAGTTTAAAGGAGGAACTTAGGTTTGAAGTGCGTGGAAGACACAGATTCACTAGATGTTGTGTCTACCACGTGCTAGGCATGGTGCTAGTTGCTAGAGGTATATTGATGTTTAGAGAAGCAGAGGGCTACCGCTCGCTCAGGCAAGTAGCAAAGCCCCCAAAGTTCTCATGGCCTTTATTTGGGGAGCACAGCAAATAACAATGGAGTACAGCAAGTGACAATGACTAACAGGCATGCTTATGAGATCATCTGAGCTAAGTTATACATTAAACTATTAATTTCCTATGTTATACAAAGACCCTTTCCACCTGCAGCAGTGCACCCTCCCTTGAACTTTCCATGCCCTCATGGACTATTTATCACCTCAAGGAAAATTCTGCCTCTGAACAATAAGTCTTGCTTGCAAGACTTTGTTCTGACGTGGCCGCTTGCAGGCCCCCGCCTTTTCTTGGCAGAACGTCCTCTTCTAGTTAACTTCATTCCACTTGACAAGCTACAGAGGTAGTTCTTTTGTTGTTGTTGTTTGTTTGTTTGTTCTGGAGATAGCAGTTCTTGCTCTCCTTGACTTAACATCTATATGCCTAAGCAACCATTTGACCATTTAACCGGTAGCTATGATGTGCACTGACCAACAGGGGGAAGACGCTCAAAGCACAGGCATGGAAACATGGAACAGACTGATGAATCTCAGAGGGAAGGGGGAAGGGTGGGAAGAGATTAACCAAAGATCTTACATGCAAACCAGAGTCCCAGTGCATGGATTCATGCACCAGTGGGGTCCCTCGGCCTGGCCTGCGAGGATCAGGCTGAAACCAGCTCTCCGACATCCCCCAGGGTCCCGGATTGCGGCGAGAGGGCACAGGCCAGACCGAGGGACCCTACCAGTGCACGAATCCGTGCACCGGGCCTCTAGTTCTAATATGAACAGAGGGCAAAAAGAAGTAACAAGCAAATTACGGATTGTGGTAAGTGCTCTGAGGGAAACTGAGAGCTGGACTAGAGAATAATAGAGGAACCTACTTTAGGTGAAGTGGCCAGAAAAGAAATCTTTGAAGTGATATTTAACCTGCGTCTAGAGAACTAGGAGGAACAGGCCCTATCAGAGTGGAGGGCACGGGGGTGGAGAGCTTCCAGATGATGATTTGAGAATGGTGTGTGCAAAGGCTCTGAGGCAGGAAAAACCTTGGTTTGGAAGAACCCAGAAGCCAGTGGGCTGGTCGGCAGTAGGTGAAGTCATTTATCATCTATCTGGTAGCTTGTAGTAGAGATTTTTGGCTTTTATTCTAATGAGAAGTCATTGAAGTTTAAGCAGAGTGACAAGATGTTAGTTACATTCGGTGTTTTGCGGATCAGACTTGCTGCTGTGTGGAGAACTGATTTGAAGTGAGAGCATTAGCAGGCCAGAGAGGATGCCTGCCTAGCCTAGGTAGTGACCGTGGGATGCAGCGAAGAGAAAGGACTACAGGTGCATCTTGTTTGGCAAGTGGAGTGAATGGGTCTTTGTCGATCGGTTTGTGAAAGGATTTCAATCTAAAATGAAACCAGAGGCCCCAGCCGGCGTGGCTCAGTGGATAGAGCATTGGCCTGTGGACTGAAGGGTCTCAGGTTCGATTCTGGCCAAGGGCACATGCCTGGGTTGCGGGCTCCATCCCCAGTGTAGGGTGTGCAGGAGGCAGCCAATCAATGATTCTCTCTCATCATTGATGTTTCTCTCTCCTTCTCCCTTCCTCTCTGAAATCAATAAAGAAATATATTTTAAAAATAAAATAAAATAAAATGAAACCAGAGGACGTGAAATGGAGAATCTCACCTGTGCCCTCCGAGGAAAGGAACTTGAGAACGGAGAGACTGATTTCCCATAAATGCCTGCTTTACAGAAGATGGAGACTTCTCTCCGGAACAGTGAACACCCACTAAGAATCCCTCCTCTTCCTCAAGTCAGTGAAATGACTGCTGGGACTCTGGCTGAATTTCCGCCCCTTTGTGCTGCTTGCCCATATATACATCCTGTCCCAAACCCTCAACAGACTAGCCTGTAGCTTGCTACAGCATGGGTTTCCAGAACTGCAATTCCTCTGCTGTTCCCCAAAACTCCATTTCTGGTCATCTGAGTTTGCTTCACTCTACCTCATTATTTAGGTTGACAGTTTTGGTGTGGGGGTGAAGGAGGAGTAATCATGGATGACTCTTGGTTTCTGGTGAGAGACACTGAGTGGATAATGATCCATTTTGAAATAGGGGTGAAGGAAACAGGTTGGGGGTGGGGTTTCATTTTGGTCGTTTAGTCAGATGTCCGGAAGACTTCAGAGCAGAGATATCAAATAAGCAGCTGGATATATAAGCTGGGAGTTCAAGGAGAGATCAAGGCCAGAGACAGAGGTTTGCAGTCATTTTATGACATTTGGAGTGAGGGAATTGGAGGAGAATCCTAGGGAGAGAGTGTAGTTGAGATGAGAAGACCCATAACTGAGCCATGGGGCATGCCAGCACTTTGAGGCAGGGCAGAGGAAGAGGAGCAAAGGAAGTGAGATCAGGGGTTGAAGGGATGAGGAAAACCAGGGCGTGGAAGCTTAGGAAGAAGTGAAGGAAAAAGTAACTGGAGAGCTGCACAGAGGGCAGATAAGATGAGGACATAGGCCCTAGCTGGTTTAGCTCAGTGGATAGAGCGTTGGTCTGCAGACTGAAGGGTCCCAGGTTCCATTCCAGCCAAGGGCACATGCCTGGGTTGGGGGCTCGATCCTTGGCATGCAGGAGGCTGCCAATCGATTCTCTCTCATCATTGATGTTTCTACCTCTTTCCCTCTCCCTTCCTCTCTGAAATCAATAAAAAAGATATTAAAATTTTTTTTAAAAAGATGAGGACATTCTAGGAATATATCCCAAGAAACCAGAAACACCAATCAGAAAGGATATATGCACCCCTATGTTCATAGCAGCACAATTCACCATAGCTAAGATCTGGAAACAGCCTAAGTGCCCATCAGCAGATGAATGGATTAGAAAACTGTGGTACATCTACACGATGGAATACTATGCTGCGGTGAAAAAGAAGAAACTCTTGCCTTTTGCAACAGCATGGATGGAACTGGAGAGCATTATGCTAAGTGAAATAAGTCAGTCAGAGAAAGATAAATACCACATGATCTCACTCATTTGTGGATTACAGAGAACAACATAGATTAATAAACATGGACAGATCCAAAGACACAGAAACAGCGATCAGACTATCACTCCCCAGAGGGAAGGTAGGGGAGGGTGGGGGTAAGGGGAAGAGATCAACCAAAGGACTTGTATGCATGCATATAAGCCTAACCAATGGACATGGACAACAGGGGGATGAGAACATGAGGGGGGGGGGTTAATGGGGGGGATAAGGACACATTTGTAATACCTTAACTAATAAAGAATTTAAAAAAAAGATGAGGACATATAAGTGCTTTTTCAATTTTGTGTAGTTTTGTTAATCCTCACCCAAGGATATATATTTTTTTCCATTGCTTTTCAGAGTCGAAGGGAGGGAAGGTGAGCAAGAGAGAGAGAGAGAAACATGGACTGGTTGCATCCTGCACATTGCCCCTCCCCCAGGTGGGGGGAGTGAACCCACAACCAGGTATGTGCCCTTGACTGGGAATCGAGCCTGCGACTCTTTGGTGTGAGAGTTGGTGATCTGACCACTGAGCAACACTGGCCAAGGCAGAAGTATTTTTTTTTATTGATTTGTAGAGAAAAAAATATTGACTTGTTTCATTTATTTATGCATTCATTGGTTGCTCCATGTACCTGCCCTGACTAGAGATCAAACCTGCAACCTTGGTCTACTGGCACCACACTCTAACCAACTGAGCTACCTGGCGAGGGTCATAGAAGTATTCTTTATTTTTTTATTTTTTATTTTATTTTTTTAGTTATAGTCAGGTCTTTATTTAAGAATCTCATCTGCCAACTTAGCGTTTTCCACCAACACGGGGAGCAGAAACCTTCACAGGTTTCACAATCTTTTGCTTAGGTGCTGCCTTTGTGGGAGCCTTAGCAGCAGCCAGTGCTGTCTCTTTAGGCGCTTGCTTAGCCTTTTTTGCTTCCTTGGCAGCCCTGATAGCTTGTTCTTGCTGAGCTTTCCTAACTTCAGGCTTCTGGTTCCTCTTGGCCATTATATCAGCAAGAGATGCACCAGTGATGGCCCTCTGGAATTTGACTGCACGGCGGGTTCTTTTCTTTTGGATTTCTTCCGACTGGCCCTTTTTGTGCTTTCTCCTGTAGAGCACAGTCCAGTTTATCTGCCGAGGGTTCCTCTTGGAAAGGAATGCCGACTCGCATTTTGCATTAAGAAACTGGAAAACCTTCCCGTCGGTCCTGGCATAGCGCCGCCCGTGTCTGGGGTAGATCTTGTACCCACTGAAGCTGCACAGCTCGACCTTCATGGCTGCGGCCGCCAGAGAGCAGGAAAGAGGGTGAAGAGCATAGAAGTATTCTTTAAATCTGCTAGCACTACCCTGGCCGGTGTGGCTGAGTTGGTGGGGTATCATCCTGTGCACCAAAAGATGGTTGGTTCAATTCCCGGTCAGGGCTCAATCCCCAATAGGTGGCCTGCAGAAGGCAGCAGATGTTTCTCTCTCTCCCTCTCCCTTCCTCTGTCTCTAAAAATCAATTTTTAAAAATTAATTTAAAAACAAACTATGCTTTAAAAAATGTTGCTAGCACCTAAGTCATTGGTGACCTTGAACAATCTTGATGAAGTATTGAGAATGAGAGCCATCCTAGGGAGAGAAGTGGTATATTGTTTAGGGATACATACATATCTATAATAATAAAAGCGAAATATGCTAAGTAGACCGTACATCCTTCCAGACGACCTTCTAGATGAAGCTGGGCTGCAAGGGAAGCCCAAGTCCCGGGTGCCTGAGGGAAGCCAGTGCTGGCAGCCAGGGGAAGGAAGGCCTACTCTTGCACAAATTTCGTGTATCAGGCCTTTAGTCTATATATATAAAAGTCTAAGTGACTGTCCGACCAGCCGGTACATATGACGAGCACTGACCACCAAGGGGGCAGATGCTCAATGCAGGAGCTGCCAAGCTGTGTTGACTTGGCAGTGGCGGTTCTCAGGTGATGAACCCCAGAACCAGAGAGGAGGGAGCCCAATTCCTTTCAATGTGCACGAATCCATGCACCGGGCCACTAGTGTAATAAATAATAATAAAAATATGCTTGGCAATGCTAAACTCTAAGATTCAGGAGAGCAGTTGCCTCTGGCAGAGAGCAATGTGATTAGAGAGGAGTACTCAACAATATAGAATTTTATTTTTTATATGAATCATGGGTGTTCATTAGGTTATTTTCTATACCTCCTGAGTTAGAAGGGTGATGTAAATTCAGATCTATCCTCACCTTTTTTGCTTTTCTACATGTGGGTCCAGGTAGTTGCAAACTTACCTGCTGCTTCCCAAGACCAGTGTGAGTCCTTGGGGCACTTGGGTTTTGGTAGGGGCCTTATTTCCAGTTACCCAACCTTGGCAAATCCTGGTGAATTGCTGGCCAGCTGTGCATGAGAGATAAAGCTCCAGCCCTCAGAACTTGTTTCTGATTCACATACCCTCCTATTATAGAAATTTGAAGTCAAATTAATATTGAGTGGTCCAACAAAAACAGTCAAATACACAGGAAACTTAAAGTTCCTAAAGTTGAGAATTCCTTTTTGGGATTTCTCTGTCCCAAAAAGAACAGAGAAGTCAGAGCAGCAAGGGGAGTCGGCCCGAGAGAGGCCCATGGTCTGAGAATAATGAAACCCTAAAATCTTAGCAAATACAAAGCCATTAGGTTAGGGACACTTACTTATGCTAGCAACTATAGCATATTACCATGGACACATCACCACAACAGAGAGAAAAAAGCCCTTCCCTCCTCACACTGGTAAAAGAACAAAGTCAATATACAATCGGTATGCTTCATGATAAAAAAGATAGCAAGTATAAAAAGTAAGTCGTGAAAGGATAGAGCAATATGTGAAAAAAGACATTTCAAAATAAAGCAAACTGAAAAACTTTAAAAAATACAGCCACTGAAATTAAAAAACAAAACTCGACTGCAATTCCCAATGAAAAACATGATTCAGTGGATGCTAGGTAAGAGGTTACTGAGTTTAGGATGGTGCATGGTGACAGAGTGTTGCTCCACATTTTATTTCCATTAACAATTTGCCAAGGGAAAGCATACCTTTGAAAAAATGCGGCAATGACCACTGTAACCAAGTGATCAATCATGGCATCACTTGTAGTGGGGCAAGCTGCCATTATCTGTCTCCGAGTGCACAGATCATTCAGGAGATAATGATGCCAAAAATGTAGAACCTAAATCTAGCCCAGCCTTAGATTTAACTTCCTGTTGCAGACAAAGACAGGGGATGGAGGAACAAATTGAACAACACCATGGGGAATAATCAGGCAAATTTAGGATGCAGGGTGTTTTATAAAACATCCGCCCTGGTCTCCACAAAATCCCTATCAAGAGAAAAACAAGAATACTTACCTGGCAGGGGAGATACCAGGATCACAAAGGTGGTTTTCCCAGAGCGAGGCTTTCCCATTGCACTCTGGATGTACTGACCCCTGCGATTTCCCCGAATGTGGTAAACTCCACTGCGTAATTTGTGGTAGTGGGGGACTGCGTTCCCACTCTCCCTAAAAAAAGAAAAAAACAAAAGTACAAAGACTGCTCTAGATTAAAAGAGACTACCAACAACAACCAAATGCAGAGCATGAATCTTGCTTAGATCATGGTTTAAAAAAATTGATGCTGTGAATTTGTGGGAGAAAGTTCTTATTCCTTGGAGATGCACGCTGAAAGACATTTTTGGCACAAAAGTCATGAAGTTTGCAACTTCCAATTCGTTCAGGAAAAAAATAATGAAGGAAATCAGAACACATCACCCCCAAATATGCCTCTTTGATATAAGAATTACAAGTGTATTTTGCATTGAAGGCAATTAAGCAGCAAGTACAGGCAAAACTTCCTGCCTAAAGACAGGATATAAATTTCCTTTACTGGAGACAGGATTATAGATGGCAGGAGAATAATCTACCTCACACTGTTATTCTCTCTCTCTCTCTCTCTCTCTCTCTCTATATATATATATATATATATATATATATAAATATTTTTATTGATCTTCTCTCTCTCTCCCAATTTTTTTGAGGAGGCAACCAAATTTTTGGTGGCCTTGTTTCAACAAGGCTGAGAAAAAAATATATATTTTTTTAATTAAATTCGGAGAGGAAGGGAGAGGGAGAGAGAGATAGAAACATCAATGATGAGAGAGAATCATTGATTGGCTGCCTCTTGCATGCCCCCCTACTGGGGATTGAGCCTGAAACTCGGGCATGTGCTCTCGACTGGAATCGAACCCAGGACCCTTCAGTCCACAGGCCGACGCTCTATCCACTGAGCCTAACCAGCTAGGGTTTCCCTCATACATTTACCTTCTCAGTTTCCAGTCCTTAGAAGACTAAAACCATTTTCCTTTGTCCTGTCATTTTTCTACAAATCTATTGTTCTTTGTTGATGTATATAAAATCCAACTTTTAGCCACCTTTTGAATTACTCATCTCTGACTTTTAGCCACCTTTTGAATTACTCATCTCTGAGTTTGTTATATATATATGATATAGATGTTAATGAACTGTTTTTCTCTTATTTGTTTGTGTTTTTCTCTTGTTAATCTGTCTTTTGTTACAGCCCCAGCAGAGAAGCTAGAAGGGTAGAAGGAAAAAAGATTTTTCCTCCCCTACAATAACCTACACACAAATAAAATGTAAAGAAAAGATGTCACGCCCGGCCGGCATAGCTCAGTGGTTGAGCATCGACCTGTGAACCAGGAGGTCACAGTTTGATTTTGGGTCAGGGCAGGTGCCCAGGTTGTGGGCTTGATCCCAGTGGGGGTCATGCAGGAGACAGCTGATCAATGGTTTTCTCTCATTATTGATGTTTCTATCTCTCCCTTCCTCTCTGTAATCAATAAAGAAATATAAATTTTTGCTGTAGAAATATAAATAGTAGTTGTAGTAAACTAGGAATTGCCTGGCGCTTTTCTTAAGTTAAAAAGTGTTGTGTTTGCTCTAACCGGTTTGGCTCAGTGGATAAAGTGTAGGCCTGCAGGCTGAGGGGTCCCGGGTTCGATTCCGGTCAAGGGCATGTACCTTGGTTGCAGGCACATCCCCAGTAGGGAGTGTGCAGGAGGCAGCTCATCGATGTTTCTCTTTCTTTGATGTTTCTAACTCTCTATCCTTCTCCCTTCCTCTCTGTAAAAAATCAATAAAATATATATTTTTAAAAGTGTTGTGTTTGTGTTCTTGGCTGGACAATGCAGTAAAGGTGTTGTTACTAAAAAAAAAGGAAAAAGAGAAACCCACTTTATATATAAAAACACATACAGATGAAAAATAAATGGATGGAAATAGACATACCATGCTGATATTAATCAAAAGAAAGTGTGAGTAACTATGTTAACTTCAGGCAGAGCAGACTTTAGAGAGAGGAAAGTTACTAAAAATGAGATTTGTTTTAAAATAATCCAATAATCCAGTGGGCAAAAGGTGACTGACGACAGGTGGGGAGACAAGAAAATGATGGTCAGGAATTGGAAGGGCATCCTTGCCCTCAACTTCTGTTTGCTTGAAATTCTCTATTTAAGAACAACAATGACGAAGAAAAAGAAGTGAGGAGGGCTGGGTATGTGAGAGACTTTTTTAGTTGTGCTCACCAATGCCCCTTCCCTTCTGCCCCCCACCACCCCCTCCAGGGTCCTGGTGGATCATTACCTGCCCCAGTGCCTCAGTCCATAAATGGGTTGAAAAACAGAATGATTACAGCCAAAATGACAGGAGGAGCAACAAGACCAGAGTGAGGATTCATCCCAACGGCATCAGGAAGTGATAAACCAAGGAAGATTGAAAACAAGTGAGCCAGTTGTTTGTGACACACACTGTTGGTGGATAATCCAACAGCCATTCCCAGCCCCCTTCTTCCTTACTCATCTCCACATCGGAGACTGAAAACACCACATACTTGCTTTCCCAGATTCCCAAGCCATTAGAGTCGGCCATGTGCCAGTTCTGGCCAATGAGATGTAAGTGGGAGTGCTGGGGCTTCTGGGCAGGATGTGTTGTTTTCTAACAGAAGGGGGTGCTTTGCTTATAATATCTCATCCCTTTATTTCTTGCCTTGCACATGGATGTTCTGTCTGAGTGTGACAGCTGCCTTGTGATCATGAGGTAAGCTGATAGTCATCAGATCAAAACATCCCACACACTCAGGAGCCAAGGAGGAAGGTAGGAAGAGCCCAAGAAGGTTCCTGGCTAAACACCTGAACCAAGGCCAGCAGCCACCTACATCCACACTCCTCACTGTAACGCAGAACAAAACAAAGCAAACAAAACCCCACCTATTTGTATAAACCGCCTTCATTCACGTTTTCTTTAACCTGAAGCTGAAAGCATTCCTAAGTGAAAATATTTCTGATACCTTGCTCAATAATTTAGGAAAAAGCTACTGGAGATCAAACCCACAACCCTGGCGCATCGGGACAACACTCCAACCTGGCCAGACTGTTCATTAATTTTTTAAAAAATATTGTTACCTATGCCGTGTCTGTCCTTGTTTCCCCCTTTTCATTCCCTACTTTGTTCATTTGCATATTATATTTCTCTTTCTCTAAAAATAAATCAATGAAAATTTATTTAATAAAAACAATTAATGAACTTTACATCAATAAATTTCAAAACAGACAAAATGGATAAAATTCTAGAAAAAATGTGTAATATGTCAAAACTGGCATAATGAAGAAAAAACGTGAATAAATGAATATCCACTAAAGAAACTGGAAATGATAATTAAAAAATCTTCTGCCAAAATGTCCAGGAACATGCCAAACCGGTTTGGCTCAGTGGATAGAGCGTCGGCCTGCGGACTGAAAGGTCCCAGGTTCGATTCCGGTCAAGGGCATGTACCTGGGTTGCGGGCATATCCCCGGTGGGAGATGTGCAGGAGGCAGCTGGTCGATGTTTCTCTCCCATCGATGTTTCTGACTATCTATCTCTCCCCCTTCCTCTCTGTGAAAAATCAATAAAATATATTTAAAAAAAAAAAAAAATGTCCAGGAACAATTAGCTCCCATCTCATACCAGTAGTTTCAGCCATTTGGAAAAACATAAAACTGGATCCACAGATGAATAAACATATCTATAATAATAAAAGCGTAATATGCTAATTAGACAGGACATCCTTCCGGACGACCTTTCTAGACCAGTGGTTCTCAACCTTCCTAATGCCGCGATCCTTTAATACAGTTCCTCATGTTGTGGTGACCCCCAACCATAAAATTATTTTCGTTGCTACTTCATAACTGTAATTTTGCTACTGTTATGAATCGTAATGTAAATATCTGATATGCAGGATATATTTTCATTGTTACAAATTGAACATAAAGCATAGTGATTAATCACAAAAACAATATGTAATTATATGTTTTCTGATGGTCTTGAAGCCCCGGCTTTGTCTAGAACAGCGGTTCTCAACCTGTGGGTCGCATTCATGCACTCCATTATGCTCTGCTCGGGGCTCTCGGCCCTCCCTGGAATGTCAGGTACCTTCTTGGGCTCCATTATGCGCCCTGGGGGCTCTGGTCCCTGCGGCGATCTTCTCATTATACATCTCATGATGAGCGGCTCCCAGGAAACCCCCTCACCCAGGTTCCAGCGGACTGCCCACACCTGGCCCCTACCCGGACCTGGTCCCACTGGTTGCTCTGACTGACCTTTACGAGAGACGTAAATACCCCGCTCCCCCTGCTCTGCTGATGCCATTTTGGCCTCAGCCCTTCTGTTAGCAGATGTAATAATAAATTTAGAGTTCTTTGCCCCTTTTGGCCTCCTGCGTTCCTCCTTGGGCAACCTTAACGTAAAGAGAGGAAGGGAAGGGAGGGAGGGAGGGAGAGAGAAACATTGATCTGACAAATACCAATTGGTTGCCTCCCATACTTACCCAGACTGTGTCCCACAACCTTTTGGTGTAGGCCCTACACTGTAGGGAATCAACCAACTGAGCCACACCGGTAGGGCTCTTTATATATGTTTTAAATAAGAAAACTTTAAGTCTCTGAGTGTTAAAATACACCTTATGGATTGAATATAGAGTATACATGATGCTGTATTATAAAGTACATCTGAATTTGTTATACAATAAACTTACCAATGTTAGTTACAATAAATTTCATAAAAACCTAAAAAATAAGATTGCACCAAGCTGAAGAAACAAAAATAATCGTAGCACTGAGGGATTTGTATGGGGGAGAATAAACCACTTGACAAGAAAGTGTGAAGAGAGGTATAGTTCAAACGTTTTGTTTTGGTAACCCTTATGTACCTCATAGCATCCTCCCCTGCACAGAGGTTTTAGGTTGACGCCCCACCGTCTCATGTCCCCCGGTTTTGAGCTCGATCCCCAGTAGGGTGCGCACTAGCAAGGAAAGTAACTGATGGGTGCATAAAAAAAAGCAGGCACAGGTATTCGTACTTCTTAAAGTAACCACATTAGCTCTCCGACTACTACGAAGACAAACCACGATGGTGTTCACGAGCTTACCCTTTCTTTTTAACCAAGTAAAAACCGAAAGCCACTCAGAATGCATCCTCTCCCTCTTCTCCCCCGAGAGAGAGAAGAACGATCATCAATGGCAGGCGGCAGTTGCCGAAGCAACACCGAGAGCCGGCTTCACGCTCAGGAGAGAATGCTGCATCTCCTCCTCGTGGTTTCGGGTGCTCTACACGATCAGAGAAACTTCTCTAGTAACGAACTATAGAAATGATCCCTGAAAGTATAGTCTTAGCGTAAACACCGCCGCCTCCGCCAGGTCTACCGCCGCCGCACACTTTACAGTCATGGTGAGATAGTTTCCCTAGTTCTGATCCCACAGGCAAAGAGAAAAGCTTTCCAGTCTGTATAATCCTTCAGATACTATCATTCAACAATGATTTTTAACACTTAGGTGGAAATTAAATGTCCAAAGTTTTTAAAAAACGAACACCTCATTAACATAATACTGAACGACAGCCAATCACAATCTGTGTGGTGTAAGCCCAGGAGGCATCACTCAGTTCCGGTGAGGCGGCCCCGCCCCTGGAAGCTACCGGAAAGGGCGGGCTTTTTCTGTCTTAGAATCGAGCTGCTTCCTGTGATTGGTGAAACGTGCCGCGATGGCCGTCCTGAGTTTGACTTTCAATCGCGGGTGGATTTGAGACCGGTCGCCGTGGCTGTGGCTGGGGCGGGGAGGGGAACTGCAGCTGGGACCCAGCGCTGGGAGACACAATCTTTTGGTTTGTGTGTCATGTTTGCACTATCTGTTCACACCTTCTGAGTTCTTAAAGGTCGTTGGTGCTTTAACATAAAAAGAAGAAAAAGTAAACATTCATTGGAGATGCATCTCCTAATGAGATGAATAAACTATGTTTCAGTTGGTTCACATGGAGTAAGTTTGTCACTAATTCCATTCCTATTTTTGTTTTAAAAAGTGGGAGATTCTGATGCCAGAGGGACGCCGCTGAAATAAGCCTTTTTGGAAGTCGCCGTGGGAGGAGGGGAGAGGGTGGATTTCACCGGGTGCAGATGTTTCTTAGATCACAACGTCCGATGTCCCACCAGCCCGTCCTGAACGGGGCAGCTGGGCGGTGGGCCAGTCAGAGCAGGGCCAGTGCCCGGTTCCCGGCCCATGTTGCAGCCCGTGCGGTTCAGCGTTCGGGCCAGATCAGTGTCCATCAGTCCACGGCCGTCAGTCCACGGCCGTCAGTCCACCTCCGTCAGTCCGCGTCCGTCAGTCCACGGCCGTCAGTCCACCTCCGTCAGTCCGCGTCCGTCAGTCCACGGCCGTCAGTCCACAGCCGTCTGTCCACGCTGCAGCCCAACAGCCTGGTGCCTCGGCCGCAGCAGGAGTCCCAGGAGGGCCCTGCGCCCAGAGCCCGGAGTGAGTGGCTCCTTTGTAGAAGTTTGTATAGTTAGATTTGGGCTCGCGGTGGCCACGCCCGTCCTGGCCAATTATGTTTTCAGGTGTGATTGATGGGCAGGCATTTTCCCGCCTCACTCAGACCTGGACGTGTGTCTGAATTGCCTTTGCCCAGTCCCTTTCCCCACTGATGAGCAGGGAACAGACGTGGACAGTGTTAAATGTCGCTTTTGGCAAAGCTGGCAGGCCTGTATCTAGTCTTCCCTTTGATTCTTTCCTGTTAGGTAATAACTACATTATTATAACGGAATCAGTCTGAGCCCAGGCCAGGCAGCGCATACCCAAGGTTGTGGATTCCATCACCACTCAGGGCACATACAAGAATGATCCAATGAATGCACGAATAAGTGGAACAACAAGCCGATGTTTCTCTAAAATCAGTAAATAAATTTTTTTAAGTGGAAGATCTGAGGAAACTTAAATAACTAGATGGAAATTGGAATGTCACTTATGTCCTTTTGTTTAATGTCCCAGGTGGTTTTGTTACAAAAGTTCAGTGGTTCTCAACCTTCCTAATGCCGTGACCCTTTAATACAGTTCCTCATGTTGTGGTGACCCCCAATTTCATTGATACAAATTGAACAGAATTAAAGCATAGTGATTAATCACAAAAACAATATGTAATTATATATGTGTTTTCCGATGGTCTTAGGCAACCCCTGTGAAAGGGTCATTCGACCCCCAAAGGGGTCGCGACCCACAGGTGAGAACCGCTGCAATAGTTGGTTAGTGAGCCGAACCGATTTGGCTCAGTGGATAGAGCGTCGGCCTGCGGACTCAAGGGTCCCAGGTTCGATTCCGGTCAAGGGCATGTACCTTGGTTGCGGGCACATCCCCAGTGGGGGGCGTGCAGGAGGCAGCTGATCGATCTCTCTCATTGATGTTTCTAACTCTCTGTCCCTCTTCCTTCTTCTCTGTAAAAAATCAATAAATTATATTTTAAAAAAATAGTTGGTTAGTGAGATATTAACAAAAAGGAAGGGAGCAAGAACTGGGACCGCACCTCTCTTTTGCTCCTTTCTTCACCCAGCTTCTGCCAACTGCCTCTCTTCCCCACCCCTGCCGCCATGGCTGCCTGCCTCTGGCTGCGGCTGCCTGCCCCGTCCAGCTCCGAACTTCCTGGCTCTACTTTCCTCCAGACCTTTCCCTCTGCTCCCTCCCTGAGGACAGCAGGCCCACCACAGGGGCACCAAGCCCAGGGTTCCTTTCTGCTCCTGGCTACTCCGGCCCATACAGGCCCCGCTCCCCGCTCCTACGGGAGCTGCTGCTGCTCCAGGTCCCCAGAGCTGTGCTCTCGTTAAACATGGGAAATGGTGCCTCCAAGGCCGAAAATTCCAGACCCCAGCCCTCATTAATCCTCCTGCAGGTATACAATCAATAGAAAGCCTTTCTTTACTTTCAAGTACTTTCAGAAATAGGAAGGTTTATATCAAACCACTTGGGAAGATAATGATTTTAAAAGAACCTCCACAAGAGGAAACTAGTCTTAAGACTGACTGAACATTTGTTCATTTTCCCCACAACTCCGGCACCCTCTCATTCCCAGGGGTACCCGGCAATTTATGATCTTCCTAGAGAAGGCCAACAGGATTTGCCCCCAGGGCCCTAACTAATATACATAGATTACCAAGGATCTTCTCTGATCTTCCTGGGTCTCCTGTTTTTTTAACTAAAATAAAAAATTAGTGATTGATTTTAGTGAGGAAGTGGGAGAGAGGGAGAGAAACGTCAATATGTTGTTCTTATTCATGCATTCATTGGTTGATTCTTGTATGTGCCCTCAGCGGGGATTGAACCTGCAACCTTGGCATATGGGTTGATATTCAATCATCGAGAGGCACTGGCCGGGCCATAGTTTTTTGTTGTTGTTGTTGTTGTTTTTTTGTTTGTTTTGTTTTTCCATGCAGCATCCACTTACTCTGCTGCCGTTTTTTATCTCCTCCTTCTTATTCTTTTTTTTTCCTCCTTCTTATTCTTAAAGAAAACCTTTTTGCTCAGTGATTAGAGGGTCGGCCCATGGACTGAGGGGTCGTGGATTTGATTCCAGGCCAAGGATATATACCTCAGTTGCCAGTTCCCTAGCCCCAGTAGGGGTGTGTGTGGGAGGGAACCAACTGATGGTCTCTCTCAGGTCAATGTTTCCCTCTCTCTCTTTCCCTCTCCTCCCTTTCTTCTATTTTCTCTAGAAATCAATTGGGGTGGGGGGGTGGGGATTATCCTTGGGTTGGGATTTAAAAACAAAGACCTTTTAACATTTTACGTAATACTGTTTTGGTGGTGATAAACTCCTTTTGCTTTTTCTTGTGTGGGAAGCTCTTTATCTTACCTTCAATTCTCAAGATTTTTATTTACTTTTCAAATAGATCTAAAGCACATTTGAAGAAATGTTTATATTAATTAAATCTGAGTATCAAGTGTGTTTTTGTCCTCTATACTTTCTGCAGAGTCCGAAATAGTTCATGATAAAATTTTAAAGTCATAATGCAAGACAGATGAGGAAGTAGAGACAAGGAGAAAACTGTTTTACTATACAAGTTATTTCACCTCATTAAAAACACACACACAGACACATTGAAGTCTCTGATGTGTGAATCAATTTCAAGACTTGTGAAGCATTGTTTAGAAAATTACAGAAGTCACTTTTAAAAGTCTAATATAACAATTGATTCAAAATTGCACCAGCTGCTGCGAATGCATCCACAGTAAAGATTATTGTTTCTTTCTTAAGGAGAAGCTCAGTGGAAACTGTTCAGAACGAAAAGTTCCATTTGTTCTCTTGTGGCTGCAGGAAAGTTTGGTTTTTGTTTTGGAAGAAAATTCTGACAGAAATCTCTAGTAACAACAAAGCGAAGTTTTCCTCTTAGTTGTGATCACCATCTTCCACAAGGAGAACATGGTTGGGAGGTGCTATAGGTCTAGGGTTCCTTCTCTCTCCCTTCCCTTCCCCCTTCCAAGGAGGATAATGGAGCCCCCTTGGTCTTCAGTCTCAGGGAAGGAGTGATGGAGCCACTGAGGGGGCATGAGTGGAAGCAGTGAAGTCTAGGCTTGGGCTGGGCCACAAGCCCTAGTGGAAGGCTCGGCCTCTGATGGGAGGAGGGCGGGAGCTGGGGGCTGTTAGGGTGCAGGGCGGAAAGATAAGGGAAATAAACGACTTGTGTTTTCTCAGCGGAATTTGCTGAGAGTGAGAGCTGGGGAGGAGGTGTGGGATGGTTTCGGTGAGAAGGTGTGACAGGGGCGCCTGGGAAGTCGGAAATGGCCAAGTCACACGTCAGGTAATAGTGGGGCCTTCATCGGGGCTTTGGCTCAGTCTGATTTTTCCAACAGTTCGGCTGCTATAGGACAGATGCTTAAAATGGAGAGGATGTGGGGCTTTGCCAGCTGCTGAAAAGGCAGAGGAAGATGGAGGACGAAGGGATGCGTGGAGGAGGCCCAGCTGCACAGATGGCCGTCCCTGTGGGGCAGTTACTACCGACACCCCTTCCTCCTCCTCCCTTCGTCACCACAGAGGCAGACTACAGAGGCAGACTCGTCCTTCCTCTTAAACATATCAGGTGTTAAGAGAAGCAGGATCACAGATGCTCCTGAAAATAACAGTCTTGCGGCTTCGTTTCTCCCCGCTATTGTTAATTCCTTTCTCTTCGATCTTCACTCTCCCTCTGTACTGGTTCCTTCCCCTCAGCGTTTAATCATGTTTAACATTCTCCTAATATTAACAAAAGTGAGGGGAAAGGCTGCCTTTAATCTCACACCCCTTCCAGCTGCAATAGCTTTAATTTTTCTGGGTCAAAATTCTCGAGAGATGCCAATACTCTGCCTGCATCCTCTGCTCTGCGCGCCCTCATGCACCGACTCCCTGCGGACAGCCTTCGGTCACCCTCACTCTGCGGACACAGCCAGGCCGGCCCCGGCACGCCCTGGTGTTGAACCGATGGACTCTGCGGCCCCCTTCTCACTCCATCTCTTTTCACAGTACTCACCGTCCCCTTCTTGGAGCTTCTTTTCTGCTCTTGGGTTCTGTCCACACTCCTGGTTTTCCTCCAACTTTGCTGATTTCACAAGTTCCTTCTGCTGCATCCCTCCTTCAGGCCACAGTTCACTATAGACCTACCCTAGATGGTTTTCTCTCCTTACTTTACACTCTTTTCTTGGGCCAATCCAGGCTACCCCCTGGTCCAGGTTACCATTTATCTCCCTCTGGCTTATTGCTCAGCGTCCCAAATTGTCTCTGAGGAGGAGCAGAGGTTGCCACCCCAAAATGTGCCCACCTGGCCTCAGAAGGCTGCCCAGCGGTGCCAGGAACAAAGCAGATTTGTCGACTGGGTAAACGGATGAAGGATGGATGAGTGCCTAAGTTCCTACTAGTGCTCCAAGCTTGCTCCCCGTGGGCTGTGTTACATTCCTGCCTACTAGGTTGTCTTTAGAAAAAATATTCACGGCCCAGGCGTGTTTTGGAATGTGCAGCTTGTTCTCACGGAATTGTGTGTTCTTGTTGGCATGGTGATGCTGACCCCAGCTGGGTAGCTTAAACAACAGAAATGTATTGTCTCACAGTTCTGTCGGCCTCACATTAACCAATTGCATCTACAGTGACCCTATTTCCAAATGCAGCTGTTACTGAACTCAAGGGGTTTCCTGCGTGTGGTGTTCTATTTAAGAATAAGACCTAGCCCTGGCCGGTGTGGCTCAATTCCTTGAGCGTCCTCTTGTGCACCGAAAAGTCACCGGTTCAATTCCTGGCAAGGGCACATACCCAGGTTGCAGGTAACCCGGTCAGGGGTGCATAAGGGAGGCAACTGACCCTGATTGATGTCTCTCTCTCTCTCTCCCT
>NW_005873211.1:0-12417 GCF_000147115.1 Myotis lucifugus
CTGTGAGCCTGTACACCCTCACCCAGCACAGCCACACTGTGAGCCTGTACACCCTCACCCAGCACAGCCACACTGTGAGCCTGGCACCCTCACCCAGCACAGCCACACTGTGAGCCTGTACACCCTCACCCAGCACAGCCACACTGTGAGCCTGGTACCCTCACCCAGCACAGCCACACTGTGAGCCTGGCACCCTCACCCAGCACAGCCACACTGTGAGCCTGGCACCCTCACCCAGCACAGCCACACTGTGAGCCTGTACACCCTCACCCAGCACAGCCACACTGTGAGCCTGCACACCCTCACCCAGCACAGCCACACTGCGAGCCTGGCACCCTCACCCAGCACAGCCACACTGTGAGCCTGCACACCCTCACCCAGCACAGCCACACTGTGAGCCTGGCACCCTCACCCAGCACAGCCACACTGTGAGCCTGTACACCCTCACCCAGCACAGCCACACTGTGAGCCTGGTACCCTCACCCAGCACAGCCACACTGTGAGCCTGGCACCCTCACCCAGCACAGCCACACTGTGAGCCTGGCACCCTCACCCAGCACAGCCACACTGTGAGCCTGGCACCCTCACCCAGCACAGCCACACTGTGAGCCTGGTACCCTCACCCAGCACAGCCACACTGTGAGCCTGGTACCCTCACCCAGCAGCATCATTCTGGACCTCCGCGTTGTTGCCACGACCCCGCCCACTGCGGTGGTGGAGCAGAGGGAAGCCCACCTGAGCGCCGGGCATGCCGACAGGGTACACGCCGTCTGGCAGTGTGGTCAGGCTCCAGTCCCAGCAGGCATCCACGCTGCTTAGGCTGCCGGAGGAGCTCCTGGCACCTCTTAACGCAAGAGCAGAAACAAAAAGTCACTTCTGTAACTAGATGGCAGGCAGTCAGGTCTGCGGGAGCTGAGCGGAAGCCTCTGCAGCATGAGGCACAGGGCCCTCGAGCGCAGGCCCCTGAGCGGCAGCGAGAGGACAGGACAGGACAGTGGACTCGTTCCTGGTGGCTCACCCGCTCCGTCACCCTCTGAACCTGCGCCACTGGGGAGGACCACCGCCTGCCTGGCCCTCTTCTGGGCGCTGGGGACACGGACAATCAGATCCCTGTCCTGTCAAATCCCACGTCACAAACACATAAGCCAAGCACATCAGTGACGAACATCAGGGAGAGAAATCAGCGGGAGACACCGGCGTGGGCTGTGGGCCTGGGCAGGGGAACCTCAGTTTGAGCCGCCGGGACCTTCAGCACGCGGGGACGTTTCAGCAGAGGCGAAGGCGATGGAGGAGCCCACAGGGACGTCTGAGGGGACACAGGCACAGGCCAGGATGGGCATGTGCCAGGGGTGACGGGAGGGCAAGGAGGCCGCTGAACGGGGGCCGAGCCAGCGCGGGACCCGCAGAGAGAGACAGGGTGCTCTCTACACCACCACCCGCTGGCCATGGCTTCTCCTCCCTCCCGGCCTGCAGACCAGAGCAGCAGGCCCAGCTCTGACGGCTGAGGTCAGATGAGGCGCACGAGCCAGGCGCACACGGCACACAGTGAGGGTCAACAAGCCTCGCGTGCTGCCTCCCAGTGAGCTGCTGACCGCGAGGTGGCCGTCTGCCGCCCTCCCCCAGGGAGCTGACTCCAGGACACGGAGCGCTTCAGACCACGAAACCCATCAGCTCAGCCGAGACACCCGCTGAGCAGAGCCTGGCCATCGTGACAAACGCGGGCCACGCGCGAGGAAAGGAGACCGAGCAACGTGGAGCTGGTGGCAGGTCAGTGACATGTCACCAATGTGTGGACTCAGAGGAGGGCAGGGCGGGCCACCTCCCTCCCCATCATGGCCTTCACCGCTCAGAGCTTCCTGCGTTTCCAGAGCCCAGGCTCCCACTGCCCCCCTCCCCGCTGCACGGGCTCCTGGGCCAGCCGTGTGCCACCCTGAGCGGCTGGAGGCCCCAGGGTGAGCTTCCCAGGTCCAGGAGGCCACCCAAATGATCACTTTGTTGAGCACATGGCACCACCTGCTGGCAGGAACTGTCACGGGTCCGGGCCATGAACACGGCTCCGGGCCTACCTGGTGAAGGTGTTCCGGATGGCGTGGTTGAGAGAGTTCATCCCGGGGGGGGAAGGCGCGTGGGTTATAAGCAGGTGTGGGAGCAGCATGAGGACGGACATGCAGGTGTCCCTGTAAGAAAGGCATTGGAATGGCGTCTTCACAGGCCGCTGTGCAGACCAGCCGACCGATTCCAGTGGACACTTTTGCGTAAGGGTGAGGTCTGTGAGGAGGCTCATGTTTTGCATATTGGCCTCCAAGTTCCCAGCACCATCCTCAGAATGAACTGCCTTTGTGCTTTTGTCAAAGACCCGCTGGGCATCGTGTGGGTCTATGTCCGGGCTCTGTCCTGCTGGTCTGCGTGTGCACCACGCGGTGTCTCGGGTCCAAGGCTTTAGGCCCAGCCCTGAGGTCGGGGACTGGCCGCCTCTGACTGTCCTTTTCCAGGATGACTCTGGCCAGGCCAGCCCCTTGCTTCCCGCACACGTTTGGAATCAGTCTGTCGGCATCTACAAGCTCAGCTTGCGGGTTTGGGTTGAGACCGCCCTGACTCTACACTGGAAAGATCTGACCCGGGGCCATGCCGCGCGTCCGGCCGTGAACGCAGCGTCTCTCCCTTGCTCCAGCGCTGAGCTCTTCTCTCGGGTCTTGTGGTTTTCAGATCCAAACTCCGAGCTTCCTTCCACCCGGGGCTGAGCGCTTCGTTTCTGAGTGCCGTGTCGGTGGCTTTGCTGTTTCAACCTCCGGTTCCTACTGCCCGTGGCTGAGGGGGGAACCCGCCTGGGCTCCCGCCGACTCGATCCTGCGACCCTTCGGGCCCCCGTGCTAGTGAATCCCGGAGCCTTTCTCAGGATCGTTTGGGGTTTTCTGTGTAGACTACGCACGCCACCTGCCCACAGGCTGTTTTATTTCTTCCTTTCAAATCTATAAGCTTTCCGCTCTTTTCCTTGCCCGCGCCACGGCGGGGATTTCCTGGGAGGGGCAGCAGGAGCCGGGCTTCTACCTGAACAAGCACTCACTGTCCCGGCAGGTGTGAGGTAGGTGGGGTCACAGAGGCCCCCTATGAGTGTGGGGACATTCCCTTCTAGTCCCACTTTGCGGAGAGGTTTTCTCGTTTTGTTTTCATGAAGGAGCATCGATTGTGTCAAATGCTTTCTGTACGTCTCCCGAGATGCTCACGTGACTTGTCTTGTTGGATCCGTTCAGACGGTGAACCACGTCAACTCCTTCGTCTTGTGTCTCTCACCCCCAGGGAGCACCGCGTCTGTCTCCGTTGGTCTCCCTGTGCCGGTCTCTCCCGCCCTCCCCGAGGCGCGCGGGGTGCTGACCCTGGGAACCGAGAGCAGGCACAGAGCTCGATCACATTAGGACCCGGCCGAGCGGGGGAGGTCACCCTGCAGGGGACGTGTTTGCTGTCAGGAGACACTCGAAGTCTGGTCCTTCTTTTTCTTCCTTTATGTTGGTTGCTGTGATGATCGGTGTTTAGGCCCATGAATTCATCAAAGGCTGCCCACGGTCAGGGGGGGCTCTGTCGCTTCCTGTAGGGCTGTGGCAGGTCCATAGGGAAAAAGGGCCGGTCAGTCTGCCACCACTTCCCAGGCCTGGAGTCCATGGAAAGACGGCCGGGCCTCCATTGTGTTGGCTGACACTGGTCCTGGGGGGGGGGGGGCATTTGGTGCCCTCTGGGCTGCCTCCCTCCAGGGTGTCAGGGATTCCCAGGTGCTTCACCAACGGCACCAGCAAGATGAGAGGGAGAGCAGGAAACGCCTGGAAGTCAGAGAAAGATCCGCTGCCAAGTGCACGAGGCTCCCCACAGCCATCCAGCCCCACCCACGACCAGGTGGGGGTGTCATCCAGAGAAAGGTGTCAGAGGCCACGCTGGGGAGGCTTACCGGGCACAGGCACTTCCTAACTTTTGGGTTTTATCTAAAAAGCATCATGTCGATGTTGCGCTGAGCTCCACAACGTATTTAACAGGCAGAGGTTTGAGAACATTGCCCCGGCTCCATCCGCGTCCCAGGTAGAGGTGTTTATCTTACGGCTCCAGCACCGTGTGTGTCCCGCCTGCTCACCACCAGCTCCTGCACAGCCCGGTCACTCCAGCTTCTTGGCATCCCGTGGACTGGGGCGCACAGCGGTGGCTCTGGGCCAGCGAGGCGTCCCCCTTCGCTCCCCCTCCCGGATGCTGGCAGGCTGCTCTGGACAAGAGCGTGGGACCCCGCGACCTGTCCCGGGACAGTCTCTGCCGAGGGGAAGGGGGTAGGAAAGGCCAGATGCCCCCTCGGGTCACTGGGCACATGGCTAGCTCACGTGTGGCCGCGTTCACGGGCCCCGCCGCTGCGGGGGCGGGGGGTGGGTAGGGGGGGGAGGGGGGGAAGGTGCAAGCTCCAGTGGCTCCCGTTACGGGTTACGACTCAGACCCAGCGTGAAGGGTCAGCTAGTGAGTTAGACGTGGGGCTCGGCCTGTGTGTCTGTGCGCGGCTTCCAAGGCCCGGACACTGCTGTCCTCGGCGTGGACCTGGGGGCGCATCGCAGACATCTTTGTGAGGCCAGGGGACCAGAGTGCTGACATCTCCATGACAACGCCCCCCCCCCCCCAGTCCAGTCTCAGCCCAGGGACAGACTGTGCGCCGTGTCCGCGGTCCGGGCGCAGCCGGTGCCCGTCACGGGTCACCGTGAAGACGGACTCTCCCACAGCAAACCTGTCCCCCTCACTGCTCCGTGAGTAGGGCCCTTTGGCGCTGATTCTGTGCCCTGGCTCCGAGGTGCCAGCAGAGAACCATGTAGCAGAGAGCGGACAATTGCTTTAGTGCAGAAACGAACACATGACTATCCCAGGGAACACTGAGCCTGACCACCAGCCTGGGCAAGCTCCCAGCACCGGCGCTGTGCGCACCCGAGCGGACGTGAGAAGCCACGGATGGTGGCCGGGCGCCGCACACGGTGGTCTGGACACACGGATGGTGGCCGGGCGCCGCACACGGTGGTCTGGACACACGGATGGCGGCCGGGCACCGCACACGGTGGTCTGGACACACTGCCTCCTCCCAGGCAGCTAGGAGATCGCTTTGTGATTCAACCTTTCTTAAGATGATGATGATTTCTACACGTGCCTACGAGGTGTTTCTACTGTAACAAACACAGCCACGGCCGCTGACAGAACAGCCGGCTCTGCATCTGGATAAAGCAGGGGTCCTCAAACTATGGCCCGTGGGCCACATGCAAATACAAATATTGTATTTGTTCCCGTTTTGTTTTTTTACTTCAAAATAAGATATGTGCAGTGTGCATAGGAATTTGTTCATAGTTTTTTTTTAAACTATAGTCCGGCCCTCCAACGGTCTGAGGGACAGTGAACTGGCCCCCTGTTTAAAAAGTTTGAGGACCCCTGGGATAAAGAATTCCTGACTGAGGGCCACGCCCGATGCTCCCGGAAATTCCTGGGCGGCTGCCGTCGGTGTAGCGATGCATGTCCTGTGGTAAAGGTCACCCTCACGACTACGCAGAGGGGCAGGCTCCGGGTCCCGGGGGTGGGGGGGGGAGAGCAGAGGCCCCACCCGAAGGGGGGTCATCAGCATGAGCAGGACACAGCGACCCACACGGGTCTCATCCACCACCGACTCCTTTGTCCACCAGATGTTCGCTGAGCACCACCCACGTCCCGGGGGAGGCACGTGAACTCCCCTGGGGCTGCCGCAGGCGGGCCAGGCGCGGGAGGAAGCCGTCCCTGCAAACCCGACTCCCGCAGCATCGCCTCACCTGCAGCTCACCTTCCCCGGGGGAGCTGCCGGCTGTGGGTCCCAGAACAGGCAGGGGACCCCCTGGAAACGCACCATGTAGCTCCCGGTCTTGGTCAAGTACCTGTTGGGAGATTCCCTGTCGTAGTCCGCATCCAACAGGGACAGGTACCCCTGGGTGTGGCCTGAAAGAGAAAATGTAAATTAAGAATTACAACCTGAGGTTTGGGAAAAGGCGCCGCCTGTTCCTGCAGCGGACGAGCGGCGGACGGACAGCAGCACCGCGACACCCACGCCACAGCAGGGGCTTCATCACGGGACAGACAGAGGGCCACGGCGTCCCGTCCACCGACCTTTTAAATGCCCTGGTTTAGTTACTGCTGCCCCGCCTTTCAAGTTCCCATTTCCATGAAATATCTTTTCCACCCTCGACTCCCAGCCTGCACCTGTGGATCTGAGTGGGTCTCTTGTAGGCAGCACATATGAGGGTCTTGCTTTCTTGTCCATTCACCATCCCCCATCTTCTGGTCGGAGCATTTAATCCGTGTGCACCTAGTGATTGCTGACAGACATGTGATTTCCGCCATTTTATTATTTATAGTTTTGATCTTTTTTTCCTTCTTCTTTTAAAGAAGTTCCTTTAAGTTTCTTGTAATACCGGTTTGTTGGCGACGAACTCCTTTAGCTCTCTCTTGTCTGGGAAGGGAAGGTTTCCCAGGCAGCTGTACACTTGTATTGGCCCTCAGTGAGCATGATCTCGCTGACAATGCATGACCAGGAGGGAGTGGTTCCTCCAGCCCAAGAACAATGCTTAATAGATGCACAACCGCGGACAGTTCGTTTGTTGAGTGAATAATGAGTGAGTGAGAGTGACTTGTCTACCGCATGACCCGATGGGTGGTCAGGGAGCCCTTTGTTTACGACTCACTGTGCTGTGCTCTTTGGCCGTCCCCCTGATCTGCCTGGACGCTGGTTCCTCTGGCCACCCCACGCTCCTTCTGCTCCCCCAGGCCCGTGAGGGGCTCGCTTCACACTCCCAGCAGGCGCTTCATAAATAACGCTGAATGAGGGAAAGGCCTGCGTTCACAAGTCACTCCTCCTGATGGTTCAGTCCTTCTAACCCTGCCGTGGGCAAACAAAACTAAAAAAAAAAAAAAAGACCGTACCCTTTTATGTAATGATGTTTACTTTGAATTTATATTAGTTCACACAAACACTCCACCCATGCTTTTGTTCCGGCCCTCCGGTCCAGTTTAAGGACCCATTGTGGCCCTCGAGTCAAAAAGTTTGCCCACCCCTGTAACCCCAACATGGATCCACTTTATCATTTCACCTTGTTTAACGGCATTTGTTTGGAGTCTGAAGTCGACGTTTCCTGAGCAAGCCTGGCACCCTCCCCCGCTGGACAGGCAGACATTGTCGCTCTGTTTCCTGTCCCGGAGGTGGCAGACCCCACCGCCTGGAGGCGAGGCCGGCCGGGGGGCGGCGGGGGGGCGGGCAGAGGGGTGCAGCTGGGCGAGAGGCAAGACCGGCAAGGGTGTGGCAGGTAGTTCCTGGCCAAGAGGTGGTGCTTTCTGAGGAAACGCATGTTCGTTCTGCAAATGATGCCCGTGGGCCGGCACTCAGGGCTGCAGGGGTCGCGCATGGAGGTCCCGGAGCACGAGAACGCGGGTCCTGCTGACAGTGCGCTCACCTGCTGCAGATGTGGCTGGCGGAGCTGTTCCCCCGGCCACCAGGGCCGCCCCCCAAGTCCCAGCGGTAGGCCACGTCGGTGCCGAAGCTGAGTCCGCACTGGAAGGTCACGGGAGCGTTCACCAGAGCCGAGTCCGCGGCCACGAGTCCTGCCCCCCACGTGGGTCTGCAAGGCGAAGGACACGTTACAGGAGGAAGTGGGTGGAAAACGGTGGGAAACCGTGGTGCCTGGAAGGAGAGTGAAAGGCAGAGGGAGACCGTCTCAGAGCTGCTTCCCTGGTCACACACGCCCACAGTTCCCATTCCTCCATCTTCTCTCCTTCAATTCCAATACATTCAAAATTCAAAGTTTGAGTTTTGGAAACAGACAGGCCTGGGAAACGTACTTTGTCACAAAATTTCTCTCAGTAAAATGTTAAGTGTTGCCCGGCTGGTGTTGTTCAGTGGTTAAGCATCGACCTATGAACCAGGAGGTCACAGTTCGATTCCTGGTCAGGGCACAGGCCCGGGTTGTGGGCTCGATCCCCAGTGTGGGGCGTGCAGGAGGCAGCCAGTCAATGATTCTCTCTCATCATTGATGTTTCTATCTCTCTTTCCCTCTCCCTTTCTCTCTGAAATCAATAAAAAAATATATATATTTTTAAAAAGTTAAGTGTTTTCTCTCTGGAGAGGGCCCTGCCTGGACGCTGTGCCGGTGCCTTTGAAGTGGTTTGCTTCTGTGTTGCGTGGGGACTTGCGAGGATGTGGACGCCCAGAGCGTGGGGCCGGGTGCCCAGCGCCCAGGTGCACGGCTTACTTCTCGGATCCGTGGGGGAGCCCCCGAAGGCACACATGTGGCCCCCGAGGACACTGCTGGCATTCGGGAACACAGATGTGGCCTCGGGGCCCAGTTCCACGTAGTAAGGCCCAAGTCGCACCTCAGCCCCGTGAGACTCGCTGTAAAGGACAGCCTGGAGCGCGTAGACACCTTCTGCACAGAGAAGAAGGGTGGTTGCTTGGGGAGTGTGACAAGCACGCACAGCAGCTAACACTGTGGCTTGGCTGGGGGTAGTGGGGGGCAACCAGCGTGAGAAATGACATGACACACAGAGGCCACGCTGTTCCTTTCTCCTGTGGGAACAGGGCCGTCTCGTGGGCTCGCTCCCCTGCTGTGGCTCAGCCCCCCACTCCACAGGGCGCAGCACATGGCTGAACACCCTGCTGTCTCACACTCTCAGGAAGGTTATTAACAAGGGGTGGCATCTTCATTTTGCCTTGGGCCCTGAGGATCACGTAGCTAATTCTGTGTGGAAAAGTCGCAAGAATGAAAATAGATGTTGGCCTCCCACAGCTGGGCAAGAAGACACTTCAGGAAACCGTCCAGTGGAAATGGACTGTAGGACCATCACGGCAGGTGACAGAGTGGCCCCGTGCTTCCTGGCCTCACACCGGATGACACGACCCCGTGACCCTGCAGGCTGCCCCGCTCAGGCTGGCCATCTCCACCCCGTGAACTGGTGCCAGACGGGGCAGGTGCCTGTGCATGGATGGCTCTCCTCATGGATGTGTTCGTGTGAAGAAGCTGGCTGGCCCGCTGAGTCACACCAGACCCCGTCTGACGTCCCCATCGCCCTGGTGGCAGCCAGCCCACCGCCAGGAGCAGCCTCTGACGGAAACCCCCTGAGAGGAGGAGCTCCGGGCTGCAGGCGGTTGTAACACGGCGGCAGGTAATGACCGTCAGCAACTCCCTAATCCAGTGATGGCGAACCTATGACATGCGTGTCAGAGGTGACACGCGAACTCATTTTTTTGGTTGATTTTTCTTTGTTAAATGGCATTTAAATATATAAAATAAATATCAAGAATATAAATCTTTGTTTTACTATGGTTGCAAATATCAAAAAATTTCTATATGTGACATGGCACCAGAGTTAAGTTAGGGTTTTTCAAAATGCTGACACGCCGAGCTCCAAAGGTTCGCCATCACTGCCCTAATCCCAACCCCAACTGTGGGTTTTCACTTGCTCATCTGACTCCCAGCTTTAACATGTTAGGTCCGTGGTCGGCAAACTGGGGCTCGCAAGCCACATGCGGCTCTTTGGCCCCTTGAGTGTGGCTCTTCCTAAGCCGTAGGAGTGCCCTAATTAATTTAATAACAATGTACCGACCTATATAGTTTAAGTTTAAAAAATTTGGCTCTCAAAAGAAATTTCAATCGTTGTACTGTTGATATTTGGCTGTGTTGACGAATGAGTTTGCCGACCACTGATCTAGACCAGTCTCAACTGGGCTGACTGGGCACTTCAAGTCTCTGCCACGTATCTGTTCCATGCCAGTAGCTACCTCAGGAATGTCCTCATGGAGATGACAGAAGCACAAGAAAGAGCAAGGCCTCTCGAGTTGTAGACTTAGAAGCACCATACTTGCACTTCTGCTTCATTCTATTACCCAAAGCCAGGCACATGGTCAAGTCAGGAGACAGAGGCAGAGGACACTTCAAAGTTAAATGCCCAAGGGGGTGATGCAGAGAGGGTAAAAGATCATTCAACCCATCACCAAGACCTATGAATTCTACCTTAGAAATACTTTGCACACCTGTCCAATACTCCTTCTCTCTTATTGCTACCACCACTTCAGTTCACCATGATCTCTCTTACCTATCACCACCTGACTGCTCTGTCCAAATCTTTCTTGTCCATTCCTTCTCAGACCATTCTCAATGCAGCAACGAGAATCAACTTAAAAAGAAAACCTGCTCTGACCACTCATTTAATTAAGTCTGCCAAACGGTTTCCTACTGTTCTCAGGATAAAGGCGAAAATCCTGACGAAGGCCTGAATTGTTTTCAATTTGGAGGGGTTGTTTTGAAGCAAATAGATGAACCGGGTGAAAGGGAGAAAGAGAGTGAAGATGGCGTGTGGGAAAGAGAGGCTTTGTCATGACTTCCCTGTGAGGACAGCCTGGGACCCCTTTCTCCAACCTCATCTCCTTCCGTCCTCTCTTTCACTTTATGGTTGGAACACATCCCAATTCCCCAACTTGTACACTATTTCAAGCCTCTGGGATCTTATTTGGACTGCTCTGGAAGAACTGCAATAATAAATTAGAGATTAGGATGAGATAATAAGTAGTCAATATACCCATAGCTCTCCCAATATGCTCTCTTGATGTTCTCACCATCTTTTCATCTAGATAAACATGTACACATGGTTATGCTAGGTGAGGTGAGAGTAGGATGCAGGTGTGACAACTCATCCGAGAGGTTTTTGAGCCTGAGTCTGAGATACAAGTGTTCAATTGGCTTTGCGGAGAAGAAATCTAAGAGGATGAGGTCAGAGGAATGGGATGGAAAACATACCCATGGTGCAACTTCTTCTCTAAGTTAGGAAACCCGCTCTCTGGAAAAGGACTATTAAGCCAAGACTTTTTTCAAGACCGAGGCGGACCAGAGATGCCTATAAGTCCACAGGGAGTTCTCCAGTGATTCTTTCAGAGTTTGAGAAGGCTTCTCAGGAGCTAGGCACACATCACCTTATTCCCTGTCTCTTCTCCCCAATTTTCTCGGGGGAATATTTCTGAATATTAGAGACAAGGAAAGAAATGACATATTCTCCTTTTCTCTCTCCTCACGTAGGGATTTCACAGTGTAACTACAGGGGCCCTGTCGAATTCTTTCTCTCTCAGTGATCAGCAAGAGGCAAATGTGAGTGCTTCAACCTCAACAAGTGGTCTTAGTTGAATCTACAGAAAAAAGAAGGTGATTGAAACCCTCTACATTAGGCCCCCCCAAAAAAGAGAGGAGAAGAGTGCAGATTGGTTTGGCTCAGTGGATAGAGCATCGGCCTGGGGATTGACGGGCCCGAAGTTCGAATGCAGCCAAGGACGAGAGAGAGAGAGAGAGAGAGAGAGAGAGAGAGAGAGAGAGAGAGGAGGGAGCAAGGGGGGAGCGCCGCTGGGGAGGAGGGAGGGAAGGAAGCGCTGAGCTCCGAGCTGGAGAACACACTGGCCCCACTCCTGTCGGCCTGGGCCTGCACTGAGGCTCCACTCACTGTCCACTGAGTGTGAGATCACCTCACACTCCACCAGCGACAAGGCTTCCAGAGATTTCTCCCTCACTGGGTGTCTCAGCCAGGGCTCTGGTGCCACTGGATGTAGAAGAGTTCTCTTCTGGGTGGATGCCCTGAGCACTGTGTACCGTTTAGCAACAACCCTGGTCTCACCCATTAGATGTCAGTGACACACCGCCCACCTGTGAGGACACAAAGATATCTCTGGACCCGGACAAATGTCCTCAGGGGTGGGTGCAAGGAGGAGGAAGATCATCCCCAGGAAAGAGGCATTGAAAGAAGTATTCTTAGATCTCTCAGAATCCCCTTGCCATGCCCCTAAGGGCCAGGGGTTTCCACTCTGGAGGCCCATGGTTTGCAGGAAATTCCGGCATAAGCTGCAGGGAAAATTAGTAACAGAATGAGAAGATAATGGTGTAGAAATCAAATGAGCCCTATGGGCTGTCACAAGTGTGTGGGGATTAAATATTTAACCACACGATTTGTGGAAACATCAAGTTATGTAAAGTTCAGGATTTTCGTGAACGAGCCAAGGAGAACTGGCTGGAGGTGGCACCTGATCCTGAATCAGCTTCCAAATCCGGGTCCCTGTCACCAGGCTTTAGATGGATCCGGGTTAGATGGGATCAAGCTAATGTTTACTGATAGGGAACAGGAGGACAGAGGTGGCCCAGGGCCTGGATGTCAGAGCTCCAACTTCTTGCTCTCCTGACCTGGTCCTACCTATGGTGATGCCACAGTTCTCTCCGGAAACACAAAGAACTCGGTGTTAGCACCAGGATGTCAGGCTGATGCCTGGGTTTAGTGTAGGGTTGGAGCCTTGCCTTTATTAGAGTTTCCAGTTAAAATGCACGTCTCTTTCTAAATGGACCCAATAAGTAAACATGTTATGTAGTC
>NW_005873211.1:13698-15530 GCF_000147115.1 Myotis lucifugus
TGGGTCTCTGGCGCAAGGGCCCTGCCCTCCCCTTCCTCTGTGCATCCGGGGCATGACTCTGGCCCGAGGCCTTTCCCTTCCCATCCCTCCGCTGGGCCCGGGCACAGACGCTGGGCATCTGTGGAGGTGGACTCCATGAGCCCAGCGTTCCTCGCCTCAGACACAAGCCCACGGGGACATCACGACCCTGAAGTGATATCTGAGGTGCCTCCATGACCAGGCACCTGGGGACCAGTTAGAGCCTGAGCACTGGAGGGGCCCTGGGATCCAAGGGACGCGCGTGACCAGCGCCTCCTGTTGAGGACGGGATTGCAGAGACCCGAGGGCCTCGGGACATTATCCCTGTCCCCCCCCGCCCCCTCCTGTTCCCTGACTCCAATACCCTGTGAAGGCTTATAAAGTCACAATAAGCCTTGTTTAGATGTGACCATTAACCAGACAATTAAGTGACTGAAAAGTAACCAGCTGGTGGTGCCAGAGAGAAATCCCAATAAAACCAGAGCCAAATTCAGACGCCCATCAACCCTGAGGGTAAACCAACACTCCCCTGGCAGAGTCGGTTAGATCGCCTGATATTGGCCTTTGGGGGTGAGGTGGTCTGTTCTGTTCGACTGTCACTCACATTTGAAAGAGAGACCCCAACGGCCTCCAGATTCTCAACAATGTGTGAAGCTGCCGGTTAGGGCTCTGATCTGGGGGGATGAACCTGCAGAATGACCCCGGAAGAGTTGACTTTAAATGCTCCAATGTTTCCTCAGGGGCAAGGTGTGTGCGTGGTGTTCTTAGATCCCCCGTCCCGTCTCTGAGGAAATGTTGGTGATTTCATGCTTCAGGGTTTGCCTGCTTCAAGTGTGTGGACGTCAGTGTGTTTTTGTTGCTGCCACAGTTCCTGTCGCCAAAGGGCCACTGTTTCTGTTAGGTCCATGGTGACAGGTTTGCAGGAAGGATTGCTGTCCCTGGGCTGGTCCTGAATTCAGCTACACCATCAACTTTCATCCATCCTCACTGCGTTTCTCACTAGAGTATCTTAGATTTCTCTGATGTTTGATTAATTATCTATATACTAATGGTCTGGTGCATGAAATTCGTGCACATTAAAAGGGAATTAATTAAAGGGAATATTTTAATATTGCTATTTGCTCTTTCTCTATAATAGAAGTTTCAGAGGTGAAAGAAAATTAGTAAAATGTATATGAAAATCTCCCTCCTGTCAGAGTCTGGGGCAGGCTGCGGGACCTAGAGTCTAGTCCCCGCCCACCCGCCCCTGCCTCGAAATTTCGTGAGACCCAGACCTGGCCAGCCCCACCCTCATCAAGTCCAGCAGGGCGGGTGGCTCAGCCTCAAGTCCGCCAGCCTGGCACCGGTTTCGGGGTGCAGCCTCAGGTCGTCTGTCAAGCCCTGCCGGATGAGGGGGCACAGCCTCAGGGCCGCCATCAAGCCCTGCTGGGCGGGGCATAGGTTCAGGTCCCTCGTCCAGCACTGCTGGGTGCGGGGAGCCACCTCAGGTCCCCCGTGAAGTCCCGCTAGGAGGGGGGAGTGTGGCCTCAATACCCCGGCCTGGCCTCAAGTCCCTCGGCCCCAGCACGAAGGCGCAAGGGTGTGAGCACATGACAACCATTTGCATATTACCTCTTTATTATACAGGATTATGACCAACTTATTGATGGCTTTTTATATGCTTCCACCGGGTGTGAAGGGAAAGTTTTAAACAAGTTGAGAGCCTCTGTGTTTGCTAGTCTTTATTTCACAGCAGCTTTTAGTTCACAGAAAACTTGACAGAAAGTAGAGAGAGCCTGGCCGGCATCCCAGTGTTGAGCGTCACTTCTGTGCGC
>NW_005873211.1:16422-29831 GCF_000147115.1 Myotis lucifugus
GTTGATGGATCTGAAGTTGTGTGCATGGCTTTTCCACAGGCGCTCGAGTAGGAAGGTGGCAGTGGGAGGGTGGTCCTCCTCTTGGCTCTGTTTTCTCTATGGAAGCAGACACCATGGATTTACTCCCTCCACTGCCCAAAGCAGCCCTGGCACAGCGGGCACCATTTTACTCTGAGGGTGCAGCCCAGCCACACTGAGAGCTCGTTCACTCAGGGTCACACATCTCCCGCAGGAACATGTGCTGACCCTCTTCTCTGTGCCAGGCCCTGGGCTGAGGGAAGAGCAAAGCGGACCCTGTCCGCACTTAAGGAGCTGAACCCCAGGGGGCTCCCCCCACCGACGGGGCGCGCACTGTGACCCTCCCACCTCAGGCGGTGCCCAGGGAGCCGTGCCTGGTGCCAGCAAGTCCCGCTCTGACCAAGTCCCCGGGCTGTGACGCTGATGGATGGCATCAGCCGTCCGTGAGGAAGGGTGGCTGGAAGCCAGGCCTTGTGACCTGCCCCGTCCCCTGTGGCAGGACCAGTGAGGCTCACTGGGTACAAATAGCCCTGGGCTCCCCAGGCTGCTCAGTCCAGCTCCTCAGCGCTCACTGTTTGCTCAGCTGAACGCTCAGCCGCAGGAACCATGAAGCTGGCCCTGTCTCTGCTGCTGGTCACTCTGGCCCTTTGTTGCTCTGACGGTGAGTGTCACGTCCACTCAGACACCATCAGCCGGGAAGGGCCCTTCTCCGGTCCAGGTGACTTACATGGGGATGGAGAGGGGTCAGAATTAACCTTTCCCTCGCCCTGTGGACCAGCCCCCAAAGCCCAGCACTCGGGGTATCCGATCCCGGGGCTCTGGAACTTCTACAGAAACCCCCGCAGGCCAGTGTGGGCGGTCCCGTGGGAGGCCCCACTGCCGCCTGGTCTGTGTCGCAGAAACAGCAGGACAGAGTCACCTTCTCGTGAGTCAGGGTCCTGCCCCTGCAGCGCTGTGGCCTGGAACACAGGCTGCATCTCCCCAGGCCTCTCCTCCCTGGATCCCAGCGCCCAGGAGAGAAGCTGGGGCGATGGTGGAGAGGAGGTGGTCCGAGGCCGCCCTGGTCTCACCGACGTCTCCTCACCAGGGTCTCTTAGGTGCCAGGTGAGCCCAAGACTCTTGGACTCCTAGGTTCAGACTCAGAGAATGTTCCAGCAGGAGAGGGCTCCGTTCAAGAGGAGCAGTGCCGCCTGAGGCTCAGAGTGGCCAGTGTCCACGTGGCTCTGAGACCCAGAGGCGCTCAGGGGCTCGACAGGCCCGCTCCTCCTCCAGGGGCCCAGCCAGGATGTGTAGAGCCAGTGGAAACGCTAGGGCCGCAACTGCCCTTTTCCAGGTGAATGTGGCCAGTGGCCAGCAATGCTGGGCGTGTCCTCACGCCCTCGGGGCTAAGCCAAGTCCTTTTGAGTCTCTTCCATCTGACTGTCTGAACCCGCTCCTCTCTCCCCACGTGACCTCTGACCTGACCCTCCACCTCCCTGCAGAGCGGCTGTCTCCCAGGTGGGAGGGGCCTGGTGGGCACAGTCCCAGCTGCAGGCGCTGGCAGAGGCCTGAGGGTGGGGATGGAGAATCCTGACCCAGAAGTGGTTCCTGCAGGTCTCAGCACAACCCACTGGGTGGAAAGTCAGCCCAGTCCCTGCGCCCCCTCCAGGGGGTTCTGTCCTCAGGGCGGAACCAAAGAGCCAGTCGTGGTCTGGCCTCAGCGTCAGGTGTGACACTCACAGACTTCCTTGGTTAAGCCTGAGCCCTCTCTGTCCCATGACATGATCCCAGTGCTAGACTGAGCCTCCAAGGGCATCCTCCATCCCTTAGTAGCATTCCTCCCTCCTCTCCGCATTTACTGCCTCCCCCTCGGCCCTCTGCCAGGACCTGACCCTACCCTTCCCTGGAAAGACTGAGGGCTAACAGCTCCCTCCCCCAGTACCAGACAAAGGCAGGGGTGGCTCTGTTGAGGGGCAAAGCTGAGGCTTTGAAATCCAGGGACAGTGACTGGGGCAAAGCAGGGGACTCTTGGGAAGGCCTGGGTGTACTTGACAAAGGGGAAGACTGACCAGGGGTGGTCACCTGTGCTCCATCCGGGCTCTGCTGCATGCTCTGTGACCCGGCGCCAGTGAGGACTTGGGGGAGATGCATTTTTCTGGGCACAAGTATGGGAGGAGACCATAAGCCCCTGGGGTTCCTGTCTAGGTCTGAGGTCAGGGAGCCGTGGGGAAAGTGACTTTCCTACATCCAATGTGTTTCTTTTTCTTCTCCTCCAGCAAATGCCAAAGTCTGTCCAGCCCTTCAAAACGAAGTGAGAGGCTTCGTGTTGGACATTAAACCGCTCTTTTATCGCATCCTCAAGACGTTTCCGGCACCTGAACCCGCCTATGCGTCCACGATGGCTGTGAAGGATTGTGTAAATCGGATGGCCTTTAGCGACAGACACAAAATTTATGACGTTGTGGTAACTCCATTGTCCTTCTGCATAGAGGCTGCTGCTCAGCTGCATGGCCAGGCGGGAGGAGGGTGCAGCTCTGGGGGGCACAGGCGGGGGGCACCGGTCCCTCTGCTCACCTCTGAGAGAGGGGCCCGTGGCCAAGGGTGGATGGTGACCTGACACCCCCTGGGCCAGCCTCAGGCTGCACAGCCTCTGCAGGCCCCTCCCTGGGCTCCAGGTTCCCCACGTGTCCTGAGGGGGGACAGCCAGGGCCCAGGCGGTGATGGTGAAGGGCCAGACCCTGCTGCCTCCCTGCCTGGGAGAGTTCTGGAGGGCGAGGTCCCTCACTGGAGGCAGAAGGCACTGTCCCTGGGGAATAATGCCATGGGGTGGGGGTGCGCAGGGGGAGGCAGGGGAGGCAGGGAGCTGGCCCCGCCCTGTGAGGAGGGAGGCAGGCGGGGCTCTGGCAGCTTTTGCAGAGCCAGGCCCAGTCCCTGTCCCCTCGCCCCTGTCCCTCCTCAGCCAGCAGGCCAGAGGGCAGGGCCCCTCCCAGTCTGTCCTCTGTAGCCAAGGGTGGAGCTGACTGCCTCCCTGTCTCTCTGAGGAAATCAGACATTGGGGGGAGGGGGTGTGTCTCAGCTCCTCCGCCCCTGAACCAGGTCGGGCTTTAAGCAGGAGTCCCCACAGGCAGGGCCTCAGTGTGGACATGTCAGCGCGCCACCAGGTTGCATGTCCCGCCGGGGATGCAGATCTCCGCAGGCAGATCCTCCCATGGCCCCTCCCGCCTGGCCCTCCCCCCCGCATCCACTCTCCAGTGAACAGTCCCGACCTGGGACCTGGGACTCAGAGAAAGCAAATCCGGGGCTCTCTGCCCCCTTGTCCCCCTCCGGCTCCATCAGAAACCCGAGGCCACTCCTGGGCTCCTCGGTGTCTACATCCGGCTGTGGCCATGGCTCTTCCCTGATGTGTCTGCTGCTGGGGCTGCACGGGGACCATTGAATCCCCACCAGCACCCTGTCCGCCCGTCTCCCACTGGCCTGCCCTCTTCCCATCTTGGTTGTGAGCACACGCTGTGCCCGTGGCATCTCCAGGGGCAGCGGGACTGACGGCCCTTTCTCTCTGTGTCTGTTTCAGACGGCTATCGCGAAAAAGTGCAACAAATAGATTCAACAAACCTCACCTACGAGGACCCCTGCTTTCAATGATGCCCTGATCTTCCCTGGAAAATGTAGAGGTTTCAACGTCTTGCTTCAATAAATCACTTGCCCTGCACGTCCAGCCTGTCTTGTTTTATCCCAGTCTCTGGCCGTGGGTGGGGGGCATCATGAGGGGGCCTTGGGTGGTGACAACAGTGCATCAGGCTGACCCGATGGGCAGTGACCTGGAGCCTGAGGGCACGGATCACAGAGGGAACGTTGGCTCAGGGCCCAGCCCGCATCTCTGCACAGGCCTCCCAGGCCCAGGCCCTGCATGAGCCACGCAGGCTCCGCACCTCCATCCACTCAGCCAGCCGCACACCTGAGCGCTCAGACTCCTTTCCAGCGGCTGCTGCCAGGCCCGCCGTGCACTGTGGTCAGGGGAGTCTGTCCCAGGGGCCAGGACAGGAGGCTGCGGTCTTTCACTCTCTGCCCAGACCCGAGGGTGCGGAGGCCGTGCTGGCTGTGCAAGTCCATGGGGAAGCTCTTCTTGGCGGCTTCCCACTGGGAGGCGGATGCCAGTCCTTGTCTGGCTGCATGGGCTCCAGGGCCCAACGGAGCTGCCATTGCGCCTCCTTCCTGTGAAACCTCTGCCTCCTCCTCCCCCACATGTGGGATGGCAGAGAGCAGGCCCAGGAAATCCAGGGTTGTGGTCCACACTCAGAATCTGTACCTTTATCACAGCTGCAAAGTCCCCATAGAGAAGAGAGGGAAGTCCAGGGCTTAGGGCATGGAACGTTTGGGGGCTTATGACCCCACTGCAGGTCATCTGAGTCCTGACACCTGTGAGCCACCCCGTTTCCCTGCACGGCCCCCTCCCTCGTACAGCCTGTCCTTTCCATCTGCACAGCCATCGTCATCGTCCTGCCCTCGTCCCTCTCGGCTTGTGCCCAAGGCTCCTACCCCGTCCCCTGGGGGTAGAGCTGCCCTCCCTGCAATGCGCCTGGGCATCCACACCACAGTGACCTCCCACAGGAAGGGGAACCGGCCCTTCTTCTGCACCTGAGAGCCTAGGCCATGGTCCCCATGTTTCCAGGAAGAGGACGTCTCATTAGTCCTCAGCGTCTCCCATGATGAAGGGCACATGATGCCCACATGACTGAGAGCGTAGCCGATGGTGCCCATGTTATCAGTGATGCCCCTCGCGGCCTCAGTGACTGTGTGTGTGTCTCATCGGGAAACACGCACACTCAGTTGCCTCTTTTCTGAAGCACAGGATGTGCTCAGTCTGCAGCCTGTGCTCGGTGGACGCAGGATTCTCCAGCTCTTGCCACAGCCTGAGAGACACAGGCTGGGATCCCAACGGGAAGGGCCAAGGCCCCCGCTGGTGCTGCTCACAGGGCCTCGCACTGAAGCATCCATCTTATATAAAAACTGCTGTTTGAAATTTTAACCCTGCTATTTTGGCTTCTGTAAATACTTGCTTGCTTAAATAAAAAGGAAAGTAATACTACTCCCATTCCAGACAGGCCGTTAACTATGCCCCAGACAGAGTTGTCAATGCTGACACCAGGCCAGGCCTTGAGATATGGTGTCATGGCCCCTTCCCAGCATGCAGGCCTTCTTTCTCAGAAGGCCTGGAAGACTCATTCCAAATTTGGGAGACAAAGGACTAGAAAAAGCATCAGTAAAGAGAGTTTCCTCCATGTTGGGTGGCCTAGAATTTGAAAGACATTTTTTGTTTTTTCTGGACCTGCACAGAATTGAATAATAAAATGTAACTCCCTTTCTCTAAGCGTCGCTGGTTTTTTCTCAGGTCTTCTGGAACATTAATGGTTCCCTGACCGAGAAGAAGACCAAACATGCTGGCCTTTTGGCCTCCAGTGAGTGGACCAGGTTTGGGTCCAGGGGAGCCAGATAGACCTCCGGGAGGCGCCACTCTGCTGATTTAGCAGAATTGAACTGGGTACTCTGGGCACTCCCGGACCTCAGCCCAGGACCCGGCTGGCATCTGGAGAGAGTGGACGGACACTTCTGGACCTGTGAACAGAAACTGTAAGGGAGGGGCCCTATCAGTCAAGCCCACTCCCAGTGAGTGGAAGGGGGGCCTGATCACCTCCCTGGAGGTCATGGGACTTCCTCAGGCAAATTAATCAGGAATCAGGTGGACTGTTTAAACTCTGAGTCAACATGTGGTAGAAGTAAAAACTCAGAGTATCTGGTGTATGAATGTAAGTGTGAGAGTCTGTGTGAAGAGAAAGCTCCTTTGTGCCGTCTGGCTGTCCACATGCGAGTATTTGTTTTATCTTTCTGTTGTTCAATTTGTTTAAAGATAGGGCAAACTCCGCTTAGGGGGAGGACAGTAGAGAACTTTTAATTGATTTCCGCTGATGTGTAATTTGGCTCTGTTAGGTTAAGATTTTAGAAGTCTAATGTTAATTAACGGTATAAAATTTGTGAAGGTTGCAACCCAGAGAAGTTTAAACAAAGGCTTATTGGGTTAAGATTAGTACATTTTCTCATGGCCTGTGTAGGGTGAGGGAGAGAGACTGCCGGACTTTTATCATGTGGTCCCGAGACCTGTGACCTGCCTGCCCTTCCTGATAGGTGCACAGTGGGTCTCTGTTGGGGACAGCATCCGTTCTGACTGGGGGAGGAAGAGAGCTGAAAACTTCTCAGGAGTGGGTGTGAGATGGGGTGGTGGTGGGATTCGCTAGATAGGGTGATAGGCTCTCAGCCTGCTGAGATGGAGGAGCCCGAGGCTGGGGGATAGGGGGACGGTCAGAGAGATCACAAGTGGTACAGGAGGAGAAGGATTTGAGCCTCTGGGGCTTAGAGTAAAGAAGGCAAAATCTAGGAGGGAGAGCAGCTCAGAGTAAATAGTTAATGCAGAAAAGTGGGGGGTGTCAGCGGGGAGAGCAGGGAGAGATAGGTTTTTGTTGATTTTTACTTGTTAAGCACAAGTTTTTCTCTGCTACATTTTGTTCTCTTTAACCCTTCCAATACTAAATCAGACCAATGCAATATACTTGAACTTACATAGGAAAAATATAGCAGTTTTTACTAGACAAATTTTAATTTACCTGCTCTAGTAATCTAAGAAATACTGGCTGTTTACTTTTTAGTAATCATTAAAGGATTGATGTTTCTAAGAATATGGAATTACTGAGTAGAAGGTCTGAGGCATGGTTATACATTTTTAAAGGACATAGAAAGAAGGTTTAAAGGCTAATTTAGACGTGTAAAATTTCTAAAGGTTGGGTATGTAATAAGAAGGAGAAAAGAAATGTTAAAAGGAAATTAATCAAATATTACAGGCCAGTAAGCCAGGAAGAGTAAATAATTTACATTCTGCCTCCCTAAACAGAGAGTAAATAGTTATGCCAAAGTACTTAGGGGGAACTGATAAAAGAAATTCAACAGTTACTGTTTTGTTATAACTCTAGAGAGTCCATAAAAAGAACTGCCAAGGAAAGTCGGAAGATCTTAAAGCAGGTCAGTATATTTTTCTCCTTATACAATTCCTCTGAAATTTAGCAATGCTTAATGAATCATGGCAATACATTTCTTTGCATAAATTCAATAAGGCTGGTTTCCAGTAGTGGTTTTATTGACCGAAAACTTTGACTGGAGTACCATGTTTTAAAGAGCCCTGTCTGAACTCTGAAGACTTGAAGCCAATAAGAGTGCCATGGAGAAAGCCTGGTATCCTGCTTGGTAGCCCTGAAAATAGCTGGTGCTGGAGTATCAGGCCCATGCCCTACCATCACTGGCGGTTGGTCAGAATAGAAGGGGAGCAATAAGGGCGCCTCTGCGTCCCTGCAGAACCCCCACGCACTCTGGGCCAGGACGAGTAGTAGGGCTGCTGACAAGGGCCTTATCTCAAGGACAATGGGCCCAGGTAGAGCCACTGCAGGTGAGGAATTCACCTAACTCAACAGATACTGCAGGCAGGCCTGATGGCAGCTGGATGGCTTGGCTTCCTGGCCCTACGGGGCACATTAACATTCAATCATGAAATTCCGGCAAAGGTAGTCAGTTCCCATTCTTGTTGTGTTTATGCAAACAATCAGGCCAAATTAAATACAGTAAATAAATTAGTCTTTTAATAAACAGAGGAGTACTTTCAAGGAGGAAAAAGTCTATTTCAATAAAGGTTATTAAAACTGAAATGTTTTCTTTCCCTTCCACCAGACCATTTGTTACAGTTTGTCTCTGCCAGGTCACAAGCCCACCTCCTTCTGTGCCCAGGCCTCATAGTCCCTCTGACAGACAGCAAGGATCTCTTGGCTCTGAGAGCAACCTCTGACCCACCTCAGCAGGAAGTAATTACAGAAGAAATCCAACATCCATTATCCCTGAAAGAATTCAGAGCCAGGATCCTGGAGGTAATATAGTAGGCAGTTAGACAGACATGAGCAGAGCAAGGACGATGGGCCAACTGCACTACCAGATGTAACTAAGTCTTTCCACCTCTATGTATGTAAGACAAGGGGACTCCCCAGAAGCAAGAGGGAACTAGGCTGTAGATAAAGCTTCTCAGGAGGCTGCCCTAAAACCAGTGGGGCCTCTACAGATTCTAGTGACTCTTCCAGACCCTGACCTACTCACCTCGCCAGCTTACACGGAAACCCAAACTAGAAAAGCTGAAATCCATAACCAATCTTTACTCGAGTTCTTACAGGCTTTACAGTCCACCCAGAAAGCAGTCCGGAAGCATGTTCGAGATGCTCTGCTTATACCAACATCTGATCCGGTTCATCCCTTCCAACCTGCTGACTCTATTTGGGTAAAGAAGTTTGCCACCCAAGGACTGACTCCTACCCGGAAAGGATCACCCCTACGACAGTCAAGGTCGACAGAATCCTGACGTGGCTTCATCACACCCGGCTTAAGACAGCCCAGGCAAAATAGAGAGTCCAGGACTCTTCGGACCCTCTAAAGATTACTCCTGGCCCTCATTACAGGCCCTTACCTTATAAACAGGCCCACTAACATTTTTTGGCAAAGAATTAATTCTATTAAGCTTGTTGTCCTCAAGGATCAATATACCTCCCTTTCAACAATGACCCAAAAGACTCAATGATTTGACTCATGTACATAAAACCAGTAGGGAAAGAAGCAGCCCTCTGATATAAAAACTGCCGTTTGAAATTTTAACCCTGCTATTTTGGCTTCTGTAAATACTTGCTTGCTTAAATAATAAGGAAAATAAGACTACTCCCATTCCTGAGAGGCCATAAACTATGCCCCAGACAGAGTTGTCAGTGGTGACACCTGGCCAGGCCGTGAGATGTGGTGTCATGGCCCCTTCCCAGCATGCAGGCCTTCTTTCTTGAAGGCCTGGAAGTCTCATTCCAAATTTGGGAGACAAAGGACTGGAAAAAGTATAAAGAGAGTTTCCTCCATGTTTGGAGGCGCAGAATTTGAAAGACACATTTTTCTCTGGGCCTGCACAGAATTGAATAATAAAATGTAACTCCCTTTCTCTAAGCGTGGCTTGGTTTTTCTCCGGTCTTCTGCAACAGCAAGACCCATCCCTTTACCCTCTGACCATCTCCCTGCTCAGCCTGGATCTGTGCTCAGATCTATATGCCACTCATGCAGGCAGTATGTTGGGTCACACCCCTGCACGTGGACATGTCGGGGTCCCTCTGCCTCCACATTGCTCCCTGCACAGGACAGGTGACCATCGCCTCAGTCAGGCCCATTCCATTTCTCCTTCCTGGCGGCCCTCTCTCACTCTCATCCCTAAAATAAACCTTTGTACACAGACACACAATTACATTCAGCGACAATCACAGAGATACACATATTTACACTCACACACAGACCTCCCCCTAAGACATGCATAGCAAGACTCATGTGTGAGTGTGTGCCCTTGTGCGGGCACACACACATGTGCACACACATACACTCACACAAACAGACATGCACACAGGCAGACATGCACCCAGACAGACATGCACACAGACACATGCACACACACAGGCATAGTGAGCCGTCTGTGCTCACTGTGTCTTTCTGTGATGTAGTAGTCGCATCACAGCGTGGTTGTGAGAACACAGTGAATACATCCACAGTAAGAAGGACAAATGGTATCACCCATTGCTGTGAGTTGTAAACTGCCTCAGAGTTTGCCAGCAGCCAGCAGCTCCTGGGCGGACGGGGCCCGGGAAGGTCACAGTCCTGCCTGCCATTTCCCGGTGACTGGTCTCCAGGAAGGTGAGGGCCGTCACCACCACCGGACATGGGGACGAAGCATGTGCTCCCATGGCCCCTGCAGCCTGGCTCAAATCCTCTCAGAACGAGCAGGGAGGACTCAAAAGCAAGGATTCCCCTCCCCCTCCCAGCCTAAGGTGTGGGGATCTCTGCAGGGAAAGCCCAGGTGGTCTCCTGGGCATCAGCTCCCCGCCTGCAGGGCGGTGCCCACGGCCTACGAGGCAGGGCCCCATGACGTGGGGGTTAGCAAGGCTGTGCCTGAGGGTGAGCAGCTCGCAGCACAGCAGGTGCCCTGGGACCCTGCCCTCAGCTCCCGCCCCTCAGCCCTGCCCTTGGGCCCTCAGGCCTGTCCTTAGCCCCCCAGCCCTGCCAGCTTGGCAGCTGCTGGCCCATCCTCAATCCCAGGCTCTGCCACTGAGAGACCCAGGTCTGCACAGGACTTTTCTCCTGAGCTGCTGACCGAGGGGGAGGGGGCCACAGGCTGCACCAGCAGGGCTGGGTTGGGGAGGGGTGGTGACTGTTTAATGGGGAGCCCCGGTTTAGGCTGAACCTGGAGAGGGGCAGTGGTGACATAAAGACGGTGCATGCAGCAATGCCCAGTGAATGCTGCAACTCATTTCAGGCAACTTGGCTTCTACACTGACCCAAACTGAGGAGAAACGTGATGTCTTTTATTGAAAGGATTAATTGATTTCCTTAATGAATCCATTGGAACAGTGGTTTCTCAACCTGTGGGTCCTGACCCCTTTGGGGGTCGAACGACCCTTTCACAGGGGTCGCCTGAGACCATCGGAAAACACATATATAATTACATATTGTTTTTGTGATTAATCACTATGCTTTAATTATGTTCAATCTGTAACAATGAAAATAGATCCTGCATATCAGATATTTACATTATGATTCAGAACAGTAGCAAAATTACAGTTATGAAGTAGCAACGAAAATAATTTTATGGTTGGGGGTCTCCACAACATGAGGAACTGTATTAAAGGGTCGCGGCACTAGGAGGGTTGAGAACCACTGCATTAGCATGTTAAATGACAAGAGCTAAGACAGGGCAGAGAAGGGAGATATGAGGTATATCACTAGCATGAGATGTTATCATAGAGATTAAAGGCCTATAGACATTCAAGGGAGACCAGGCCTTATGAGCTTGCGTTCTCCAGGAAGAGAAGCTCTGTGAGGAGGTGAGGACTGAGTTGGACCTTGAAGGACAAAGTCTATGAGGATGACAGACAGGAGAACGTGAGGTCCTCCAGGAGTGAGGACAAGCCAGGCGAAGTCACCACCTAGAAGCTGAGCTCCGAGCTGGAGAACACACGGGCCCCAACCTGTCGGCCTAGGTCTGCACTGAGGCTCCACTCACTGTCCACAGAGTGTGAGATCACCTCACACTCCACCAGCGACAAGGCTTCCAGAGATTTCTCCCTCACTGGGTGTCTCAGCCAGGGCTCTGGTGCCACTGGATGTAGAAGAGTTCTCTTCTGGGTGGATGCCCTGAGCACTGCGTACCGTTTAGCAACAACCCTGGTCTCACCCATTAGATGTCAGTGACACACCACCCACCTGTGAGGACACAAAGATATCTCTGGACCCGGACAAATGTCCTCAGGGGTGGGTGCAAGGAGGGGGAGGATCATCCCCAGGAAAGAGGCATTGGAAAGAAGTATTCTTAGATCTCTCAGAATCCCCTTGCCATGCCCCTAAGGGCCAGGGGTTTCCACTCTGGAGGCCCATGGTTTGCAGGAAATTCCGGCATGAGCTGCAGGGAAAATTAGTCACAGAACGAGAAGATAATGGTGTAGAAATCAAATGAGCCCTATGGGCTGTCACAAGTGTGTGGGGATTAAATATTTAACCACACGATTTGTGGAAACATCAAGTTATGTAAAGTTCAGGGTTTTCGTGAACGAGCCAAGGAGAACTGGCTGGAGGTGGCACCTGATCCTGAATCAGCTTCCAAATCCGGGTCCCTGTCCCCAGGCATTAGATGGATCCGGGTTACATGGGATCAAGCTAATGTTTACTGATAGGGAATAGGAGGACAGAGGTGGCCCAGGGCCTGGATGTCAGAGCTCCAACTTCTTGCTCTCCTGACCTGGTCCTACCTATGGTGATGCCACAGTTCTCTCCGGAAACACAAAGAACTCGGTGTTAGCACCAGGATGTCAGGCTGATGCCTGGGTTTAGTGTAGGGTTGGAGCCTTGCCTTTATTAGAATTTCCAGTTAAAAAGTGTGTCTCCTTCTAAATGGACCTAATAAGTAAACATGTTATGTAGTCAGAGAATTCTTTCTAGAATTGCAAATCCTGTTCTTAAGGAAGTTATACACCTAATTAGACACCTACTGTATCACTGTTGTCACTCAAAAACCAGAGAAGCGCAGGGCATGACCTCCAGAGGCTCAACATGGAGGAAAGGGCCATGGCGTCAGTTCCTGGTCACCTGGAGAAAGGTGCACCCAGAAGCCATGGGGTCTTGGGAAGGGGATCCCTAGGGATTCAAGGCCACCGTCCAAAACAAGAAATGGGCTGTCTGTGCTGTGGCATCGGGAATAAAGAGTTTCAAGCTAAAGGGACTCAGGCAAGGACTGTGGAGGAGACTTCACCTGAAGCCAGAGCCTCGAGGAGAAATCTGTGGGGCCTGCTCAGACATCTACCTGGAGCCCACACAGGGCAGTTGGGCAAGTCCAGGTCACAGGACTCCACCCGAGTATTAACGTGAAGGGCCATAAGAGTCACACTAAGGAGACCTGTCTCTGATATCAGAACACCTGGCTCCTTACCTGGCTCTGCCACCCCTTCCCCAACGAGCTGTGTGGCCTTGGTCAAGGGACTTGACCTCTGTGGTCCCACTGTGTGCAGCTGGGGAGAAATGGTAACCCTACCTCATGGGAGGGAGACCACACATCTCAGTTGCTCAGGAGGATCCTGGTCTATGCTGCTGCCCAGGCATTCCACCCAGTTAGTGACCTCTTCTCCCTTCAGAAGTGCCCCAGTTTGGACACTATTTTCATCATCACTCTACTCATTGGGTTGTTGTTGTGAAGACAAAGAGAAGTGGTCACCAGTTCTCCACAGTGAGTAAGTGCTGTACCATTCTTGGCCTCTCATGTTTTACTGAACCTGGATGTAAGTAACAGAGGCAGCAGCTTGATATTGAGAAGGTTAATAGTCCAACGTTATGTAGACTGTGTTCAAAGAGAAGATCTGCATAATCTAGATCTCAAAGAAACTCTTTCAAGGAGTCAGAAAAATATCAGGTAAGAATGGATCAAAATATAGTGCTTAATTTTCAACTTTGACCTTTTCCCTCATATCTGAACGTGATTATCTCTGGATCTCTTAGAGGATTGGTTCTCAACCTGTGGGTCACGACCCCTTTGGCGGTCGAATGACCCTTTCACAGGGGTCGCCTAAGACCATCTTGCATATCAGATATTTACATTAGGATTCATAACAGTAGCAACATTACAGTTATGATGTAGTAATGAAAATAATTTTATGGTTGGGTCACAACATTAGGAACAGTTTTTAAAGGGCCAGAAGGTTGAGAAGCACTGTCTTAGAGGATGGAGTGCAGCAGAAAGTTCCATGGTCTGTAGTGGGCCTTGT
>NW_005873212.1:0-8709 GCF_000147115.1 Myotis lucifugus
AGGCTGGCAGGGGAGCAGTTAGTGGCGAACAGTGCCAGCAGGCAGGTGAGCAGTTAGGGGCGATCAGGCAGGCAGAGGTGTTTAGGGGCAATAAGGTAGGCATGCAGAGGGGTTAGGGACAATCAGGCAGATGGGCAGGCAATCGGTTAGGAGCCAGCGGTCCCGGATTGCTAGTGGGATGTCCGACTGCCGGCAGTCCCAGATTGGAGAGGGTGCAGGCTGGGCTGAGGGACACCCCCTCCCCCGTGCACGAATTTCATGCACCGGGCCTCTAGTTAGACTTATGTTCTCTTACGAGCAGCTCTAAATTCAGAGAACTGCTCCGTTACCTTTGAGGCATGAACTCGGCTGTCTTATTCCACAAAACTCAAACCCCAAAGACATTTCAGACACTCCATAATGTCACAGGGCTGCCCACGCACCTTGAATTTTAGGATTTTTGGTACTGCTGGAGTTACAGATGAGGAGATATATTTGCATCAATTTCTCCGTGAAACACTGAGTTATGCTTTGTGGTTTTGTTTTTTTGGGGTTTTGTTTTTTTTGGACCTGTTTCTTTAAACTTTCCCATCTACGCGTGTTTCCTGAGAAATATGACTTGAGCTATTCCTGTTTACCTGGGAGCGTTTGCTATTGTAAAATGCACTATTTTTAAAAAGCCGTTTTATAAATAGACTCAGGAGCGCTTTAAATAGAAATGGCTAACGCCGGCGTTCCGTTTAGAATCCGGGCATCTGAGTGTGTTATTTCTCATCAGAACGCTCTCATCCCCTGTTTTGCATAATGTGATGCAAGATCATTGACCTTAAAGATTAAGTGGCAGAGCTGTCACCGGCGGTTTTGTAAGAGTGTCTGCGTGAAATCGCTCACGTGGCGATAATGATGGATGCTCTGCAGTTACCGTCCAGAATGCATGAGCCGATACCGGCAAAGGACTTAGGAAATTTCTTTGTGTACTTAATCTATATATATAAAAGCCTTCCATATATCTATATCCATATCTGTATCAATATCTATAGATAGATAGATATAGATAGATAGATAGATAGATAGATAGATAGATAGATAGAAAAAAGCCTGAGTGACCTTCACTACCAAATGACCAAAATGACCGGTCGACCAGTTGCTATGACGCGCACTGACCACCAGGGGGCAGACGCTCAACACAAGAGCTGCCTCTGGTGGTCAGTGCCCTCCCACAGCCAACCTCCCGCAGCCCCTCACCCCCTTGCCCGACCTGGCCCTGATGGGCCCCAATGGTGGGGGGGGCAGGGGCGGCCAGCCAACTTCCTGCAGCCCCTCCCCCCGGCTGGCCTCAATCGCTGGGCCAGGCCAAGGGATCCCATCTGTGCACGAATTTGTGCACCGGGCCTCTAGTTACTCAGTAAGAGTCCCTTTGATGATCCGTCTTCTGATCAGTCCCATCGTAGTCCATTTATGTTTGAAGTCTAGACATGGTGTCAAAAAAATAACGGGTCTGTTTTATGCCCCCAAAATAAAATCTCTTGGGATATTAAAATACGTAGATTATTTTTCTAGGAAAGCAAATTAGCTATGGTGTGGATCATTATTGAACGTTTGAGGCTGGTAGGCTGGTAGGTATCCTTCCAAAATGTAGTCGCTTACTCTTGTTGATATTAAATATCTTTTTTATTGATTTCAGGCGGGAAGGGAGCGAGAGAGAGAGAGAGAGAGAGAGAGAGAGATCTATGATGAGAGAGAATCACGGATCGGCTGCCTCCTGCACGCCCCCTACTGGGGTTCGACCCCACAAACCGGGGCATGTGCCCTTGTCCGGAATCGAACGCAGGACCCTTGACTTCACAGGCCATACCTCTATCCACTGAGCAAAACTGGCCAGGGGTCATTGATTTTAGAGAGAGCGGAAGAGAGAGGGAAAGACAGAGAGAAACATCGATGTGAGAGACACATCGATGGGTTGCCTTCTGCACGCAGAAGCCCAGTCCAGGGCCCAGGCAAGGGAGGAACCTGTCATCAAACAACGGCACGTGCCCTTGACTGGAATCGAACTCGGGACCCTTTGGTCCACAGTCCAGTGATCTATCCATTGAGCCAAACCGGCCAGGGCTGTAATTCTATTTCTAGTTCTCGCTGAAAACCTGTGCATCAAAATGAAGAACCCTACACAGATCCATGATCCTCCAAAAGAAAATCCATGTATGACTCTAAAACAGTGTTGAGTCCAGCTGGTGTGGCTCAGTGGTTGAGCATCAACCTAGGAACCCGTCAAGGGCGCATGCCCGGGTAGCGGGCTTGATCCCCAGTAGGGGGCGTGCAGGAGGCAGCCGACCCATGATCCTCTCTCATCATGGATGTTTCTCTCTCTCCCTCTTTCTTCCTCTCTGACATCAATAAAAATATATTTTCGCCCTGGCTGGTTTGGCTCAGTGGTTAGAGCAATGGCCTGTGGACCCGGGTTCGGTTCTGATCAACGGCACATGCCTTGAATTGCAGGCTCCTCTCTGGCCCGGGCACTGCTTGGGGAGCGTGCAGGAGGCAACCCATCGATGTGTTTCTCTCACATCGATGGATCTCTCTGTCGCTCCCTCTCTCTTCCTCTCTCTCTAAAATCAATGGGAAAAATATCTGTGGTTGAGAATGAACCACAACAACAACAAAATAAAGAAAATTAAAAAGAAAAACATATTAAAAATAACTGATTTCCATGAAACGTCTTCTCACTCATCGAGGCCTTCTCAGCCTTTCAATTTTTTTATTTTGGATTAGAACTGACTTAGGTCATTTACTGAATAAAGAGCCAGGAGCTGTCGAAACAGCGTTCGAGGACCAGGATGAATGAGTCCCAGCGAAATCCTACCGCAGAGAATATGATACGAAAACGCTTTCTGCATAAGACTGTTTCCATGGCAAAGGGGTGGAAAACATGGGTGCGGATTTTCTTCTGCAAGTGGAAAACCTATAATAATAAAAGGTGAATATGCAAATGGTCGTCACGCCATCACGCGTAAGGTCCAATCAGCAGGGTGCTGCGTCACTGCCGGGTGGGGGTTCACGGGGGGCCTGAGGACACGTCCCCCCGCCTAGCAGGGCTTGACGGGGGTGGGGCCAGCCAGGTCAAGGTCTGGCACGTTTTAGGGAATGTTCTGCTGAGAGTCACTCATGTGGGAATATTTTAAAATAAGTCCTCAAGCCCTGACCGGTGTGGCTCAGTGGATAGAGCGTTGGCCTGCGGACTGAAAGGTCCCGGGTTCGATTCAGGTCAAGGGCATGTACCTGGGTTGCGGGCGCATCCCCAGTTTGGGGTGTGCAGGAGGCAGCTGATCGATATTTCTCTCTCATCGATGTTTCTAACTCTCTATCCCTCTCCCTTCCTCTCTGTAAAAAATCAATAAAATATATTAGAAAAAATAAGTCCTCGATACACGTTAATGGAAAAAATTAGTGTTCCATCAATATATATGTATATGTATGTATATATATATGTAGTCATATGTGTGTGTATATATATACACACCCCCATATATATATGATTTTTTCAAAAATTTTATTGAATTTATTGGGGTGACATGGGTTAATAAAATTACATCCGTTTCAGATGTCCAATTCTAGAATCCATCATCTGCATGTTAATTCTGTGTTCACGATCCCAAGTCAAGTCCTCTTCCATCACCTTTTATTCCCACTTTTACCCTCTTTGACCTCTCCCCAATCACCTTTGCCTCTGGTGTTTTTAAAAATATATATTTTATTTATTTTTAGAGAGAGAAACAGAGAGAGAAGTATCCATGATGAGAGAGAATCATGGATCGGCTGCCTCCCGCACACCCCCTATTGGGGATGGAGCCCACAACACGGGCATGTGCCCTGACCGACCGGGAACCGAACCTGGGACCTCCTGGTTCAAAGGTCGACACTCAACCACTGAGCCACACCAGCCCAACTCTGGTTTTATTTTATTTTTTTATTTTTCGCTTTTGCATGGGAATGGCCATTGTCCCAGCATCATTTTTTAAAAATGACCATCTTGCCGAAACCGGTTTGGCTCAGTGGATAGAGCGTCGGCCTGCGGACTGAAAGGTCCCAGGTTCGATTCCGGTCAGGGGCATGTACCTGGGTTGCGGGCACATCCCCAGTAGGAGATGTGCAGGAGGCAGCCGATCGATGTTTCTCTCTCATCGATGTTTCTAACTCTCTATCTCTCTCCCTTCCTCTCTGTAAAAAATCAATAAAATATATTTTTTTAAAAAAAATGATCATCTTTGCTGTGTTGTATTGTTTTGTTTTTTTTTTTTTTTTTTTATCAAAGACTAGTTGACTATCCTTATGGGATCTCTATCTGGACTCTCTATTCTGTATCATTGATCTAATTATCTGTTTTTGTTTGTTTTTGGCTTTTAATATATTTTTATTGATTTCAGAGAGGAAGGGAGAGGGAGAGAGATAAAACCATCAACAATGAGAGAGAATCACAGATCATCTGCCTCCTGCACACCCCCTACTGGGGATGGAGCCCACAACCCGGGCATGTGCCCTTGACCAGGAATCGAACCCGGGACCTCCCGGTTCATAGGTCGATGCTCAACCACTGAGCCACACCGGCCAGGCAGTGTTTCATCCTTGATCAAGACTCTAAGAAAGAAGCAAATGTGAGAACCCCATAGCATTTCCTCCACCCTTCGTCAGCGGTATCTGATCTCCCTCCCCATGACCAACTGTCCTTATTCCATCAGCTGAATTCCCTTCCACCTTTTCGCAAACGTCAGCCTGGATTTATCTCTGGGATGACGAGGATCTTCATGGCAACCCACAGCCCTCCGGCTGCCTGGGTGTCTGGGCTGCGGTGAGAAATCCGTAGTGAGGCCGTCTTTGATGGAAACAGTGAAAAACGGAATCGGTCTTCAGACGACTCCTACGGTTTCAGGTGTGGGTTGTGTCTCGAAGGCCATCCCGTGTGACAACCATCTTGTCTAATAGCCGGAGGCCTCCGTGTAGCCAGTTTTCCGCACAGCGTTCTCGTGCGTCTCGCCATTTCAGCGGAAACTTTGACATCTGGATAAATCATGTGGATTCTCTTTTATTCTTTGTCACGACTCCAGTGGGGTTATTCACATTTTGATGTCCTGTCCTTACACATTTATGTCTTTCCAACTCCCATAAAAGCATCCTTGAAGTTTATGGAGCATCTGCCCCCCTGGTGGTCAATGCACGTCATAGCGACTAGTCGACCAGTCGACTGTCTGCCCCCCGGTGGTCAGTGCACGTCATAGCGACTAGTCGACCAGTCGACTGTCTGCCCCCCGGTGGTCAGTGCATGTTATAGCAAGCAATTGAATAGCCTAAGCATATCATTAGCATATTACACTTTGGTTGGTTGAAGGGCCGACTGGTCAACCGGACACTTAGCATATTAGGCTTTTATTCTATAGGATGCAAAAAGACCGATAGGCTCAGTTAAGGTGAAGGTTGACCTTGTCAGGGAAGATTCTGGCCTAGGACGTAACTGCCCACCATCACTGCTTCTAGTTAAAGTTTAATTTCAGACCATCCTTTGTGGTGACTTTAGGTCTCTGGGTTTGCAAGACCACCATGCAGGCCTCCCCTGAGCTGGTCAGGTCAGCAAATGGCCCCTTTCGTCCACATATACACCCTTTATAATAAAGAGCTAATTTGCAAAGGTTCATCGCGCCCTCGAACTGGGGACCTGAGCCTGCGCCCCCTGCCCTGTGGGGCTCGACAGGGTTGGGGCCGGCCGGGTCAGGGTCTCATGTGATTTCGAGGCGCGTGCAGTTGGGCGGGGCCTTGACTCTGGGTCCCACAGCGCGCCCCAAACTCTGACAGGAGGGAGATTTTCATATACATTTTACTAATTTTCTTCCATCTCTGACACTTCTATTATAGAGAAAGGGCAAATAACAATATTAACATATTTCCTCTAATTAATTCCATTTTAATGTGCACGAATTTCGTGCACTGGGCCTCTAGGACAAATACTAATTGCAGGCCATTTTGGTCCATGGTGCATCACCCCTTTGGAGTGTTTTAAAAGTGTATTATTTATGGGATGCACCACTCATTCACCCAGGACAATATCTGCATATCGTACGACCAGTCCTATCCTCTCCGTGAGTGGAAAAATCCACGTGACTCACTGACGAAGCGCATATTAATACTGAAGTTGAGCTGGTGCTTGTTTCAGCGTTTTCCTTGGACTCAGATGCTGTGGTTTTTTTTTATGTCCCTTTGAGGCGTTCAACATACCATCCATTTTTCTTTTATTATTATTTCTAAAAATTTGGAATGTCAATCTCTATTTTTGTTGTTGTTGTTGTTAATACTCACCCGAGGATATTTTTCCATTGATTTTTTTTTTTTTGGTACGGAAAATAGAAGGGAGGGAGAGAGACAAACGTCGATGTGAGAGTGACACGTCCACTGGTTGCGTCCCGCACACATGCCCAGACCAGGGGCCCCGGTTGGGTAGGAGCCTGCAAGCGAGGTGCGTGCCCTTGACCGGAATTGAACCCGGGGCCCTTCAGTTTGCAGGGCGGCACTCTATCCACTGAGCCACACTGGCCAGGGCTCTCTCTCTATATTTTTTCTTTCCATTGTAAGACTTTTCAGCCGATTCATCCTCCTCAAGCTACCACAGGGGCTCGTGAAACGGTAAAAACACGGTTAACGTTGGAGAGGACTTTGCTGGCGTTCCACGTCCGTGACGAAGGACTTCTTTCCATGGCCGTCCTAGCATCTCTACTCGACGTTGACATTTCAGGAAATCAGAATGAGCCCTTTTCTCTCTCCACCCCCTGCTCTCATGTAAATGGCGGTGCTGACGTTTCTGGGATGGAATGTTCCAGAAAATGTCACGGAGCCGAATATAAAACAGGTTAACATTCTCACTTTTGGAGCTTAAAGGGATCGGGTGTTAAAAATAGAGATTTTTTGGTATCCATCCCAGGACTCTGTGTTCCTTGCACGTGAATTTGAAAGTCGAGAATTTGAATTTCCTTGCACGTGAATTTGACATTCCAGTGTGTCTACAAAGGCATGCCTACACACATGGAAAACAAAGTTGAAATGTTGAAACTTGTGATAATTTACTTAAATAAGAATTGCTTTCTAGCTGGGCAGGCTGGGCTCAGTGATTGAGCATTGACCTATGAACCAGGAGGTCAGGGTTCGAATCCCGGTCAAGGGCACATGCCTGGGTTGCAGGCTCTATCTCCACTAGGGGGTGATCAGGAGGCAGCTAATCCATGATTCTCTCTCATCATTGATGTTTCTTTCTCTCTCTCTCCCTCTCCCTTCCTCTCTGAAATATATAAAAATACTAGAGGCCCAGTGCACGAAATTCATGCACTCGGATTGGGGGGGGGGGGTCCCTCAGTCCAGCCTGCACCCTCTCACATTCCAGAATCCCTCGGGGGATGTCCACCTGACGTCTTAGGCCCACTCCAGGTAATCAGACATCCTTAACGCTGCCTCAGAGGTTCGAGAGGCTCTTGCTACCACCACTGCACTCACCGCCCATGAGCCTGGCTTCTGGCTGAGTGGCACTCCCCCTGTGGGAGCACACTGACCACCAGGGGGCAGCTCCTGTGTTGATCATCTGCCCCCTGGTGGTCAGTGCACGTCATAGCAACTGGTCGTTCTGCCATTCAGTAGATTTGCATATTAGCCTTTTATTATATGGAATTTTTTTGAAAAATGCCTGTATATCTGAAAGATTTGGGTTCAAGACATAGGGGTAGATTGGAAAAAGAGCTAACGATCACCTCCTCCTTCTTTGGGGGGAGGGGCGGTATCTACCTACATGGACCTAAGAATTATACATGAATAAATTAGCTCAGGAGGCTTTGTGTTTTGACCTGGGGGTGTCTGTCCTGGGGGCGAACCCTAATGCAACTCAGCATAAAATCGCAGCACCCCGTAGCTCTGGGCTCTCCGTAACCTCCTTTCTGTGTAGGGAAATTCTGCATGCATTTGCCGTAGGCAGATCCTAAATAAATCATGACCATGCGAGAGGAGGAAGAAAATTATGTCGCGGGATTGTCCAGGAAGCGATAAGACAAGCCACGTTGAGTGTCAGCCAAATGATACAAGTACTCATGTTCCATTACCAATTCGGGAGGGCTAATTATTTTTGGAAAACCATGGATTAGGTTGTGCTAATAAGATGTCAGGCACTTAATGTAAATATCCAAACGCAATAGCATCTACAGCTTTCACAAAGCTCCGCAGACCTCAGGTGGCCAAAAATAAGCTTTAGTTCACTTAATTGCATTTAAGCAGGGGGTTGGGAGAAGGTAATGTTAGTCATTCTGTAGCCAACTTCCTTCTACACTTCCTTTCTCTATGAGCACTGCCTTCATTTAATGATGGATGGATGGTTGGATGGATGGATGGATGGATGGATGGATGGATGGATGGATGGACTGACAGGTAGATAGATGAACCAATGTGTGGATAGGTGGGTGGATGGATGGATGCATGGATGGATGAATAGACTGAAAGGTGGATGGATGGACGGATGGATGGATGGATGGATGGATGGATGGATGGATGGATGGACTGACAGGTAGATAGATGAATGAATGAGTGGATAGGTGGGTGGACGAATGGATGCATGTATGGATGAATAGACTGAGAAGTGGATGGATGGATGGATGGATGGATGGATGTCTCGATGAATGGCTGAATGACCTGATAGCCGATTGGTGTATCGAT
>NW_005873212.1:8968-12276 GCF_000147115.1 Myotis lucifugus
AGGGATGGGGTAGGATGGAAAATACGGGTGGGTGTATGGAATGTATGGAAGGGGTAAAGAGGATTATGTGGTTGGGGGACGGAATAGATGAAATGGGGTGGATGGGTGGATGGATGCTTGGGTAGATAGATATGTGGTTGGGGGATGGATAGATGGATGGATGGACTGACAGGTAAATAGATGAGTGAATGAGTAGATGGATGGTTGTATATGTGATTGATGGATGGATGGATACATGGATGGGCAGGCAGGTAGAGAGAGGATTAGATGGATGCATGAGAGTATAGGTAGATAAGTATGTAGGTAGGCAGTTAGATAGATAAATCTATAGAAAATTACACTAAATTTTAGGGGAAATAATATATATTTAAAATCACTCTGATAAATTTAATAATAATTTTTTTGGTCTAGAAATCTGTAAGATTATTGGAATTATTATTATGCTTGTCCAATGCGTGTATGCACTTTTTGTAAAAATGTTTAATTTTTCCCTTCACTGCTCCGTCTCCTCCCCTCTCCACAGACCCTACGCCTGACAGAATTTCTGAGGAGTTATCATTTAACTGCATTCCACATGTCCCTCATTTATAGCAGAAGCTTTTTAATTGAGGGAGAGAAGACAAGAGTGTCATTATGTTAAATTAGAGGCCCGGTGCACAAATTAGTGCACCAGTGGGTACCTCGGCTTGGCGTGCGGGATCGGGCCAAATCTGGCTCTCTGACATCCTGCGAGGGGTCCCAGATTGCGAGAGGGCGCAGGCCAGGCCGAGGGACCCCACTGGTGCACAATTGGGGCCAGGGAGGGACGCGGGAGGTTGGCCAGACTTGGGGGAACCCTGGGAGGGCTCCAGGGCGTGTCCAGCCCGTCTCGCTCAGTCCTGATCGGCCGGACCCCAGCAGCAAACTAACCTACCAGTCAGAGCTTCTGCCTCCTGGTGGTCAGTGCACGTCATAGCAAGCGGTTGAGCGGTCTTAGCATATCATTAGCATATTACACTTTGATTGGACCCTTAGCATATTGGGCTTTTATTATATAGGATGTATTTTTACAAGTACTCATTAGCTAAGGGTAATGAAAGCCAGGAACTCATGCTGAAAATATAAAAATAGAAGAACCGCCCAGCTGGTGTGGCTCAGTGAGTGAGCATCGTACCACACACTAGAAGGTCACCAGTTCAATTCCCGGTCAAGGGCACGTGCCCGGGTTGCGGGCTCGATCCCCAGTAGGGAGCGTGCAGGAGGCAGCCGGTCCAGGATTCTCTCTTATCATAGATGTTTCTCTCTCTCTCCCTCTCCCTTCCTCTCTCTCATTAAAAAAAATCAATAAAAACATTTAAAAATGAATAAATAAAAGATGAAAACGCATATTAAAAAGAAGTGGGAGGAGGGTGGAGAAATATTTTCCCCGAGGACACACACAGCTACTTTATCTTTGAAAATTCAGCCACCAGTTGAAGAACATTGTAAGGAGACAGAGAGAGAGAGAGAGAGAGAGAGAGAGAGAGAGAGAGAGGAAGGGGGGAAAGGGGCCAACCAGGAGGTAAGTTAGGAATTGCCAATGCTATGAGCCGAGACCTAGTCTTCCGTATAGATGCCTGGCAGTCTCCTAGAAATTGCTCTTTTCTCTAAATTTCCCCAATTTTCACAACAGCTGTCCCCGCCGGCCGGAATCCCTGGCCAACTGCTCCCCGTGGCCTTGTCTCCCGGCTGCGTGCTGTGAGCCTAAATTACCACTCCATGAGGGGGAGCCCATATGGCCCGTGTCCACTGGCCACTGCAGGAGGCCCCGGCTGCTGGCAACGGCCACCTCTGTCTTCCCTTTCTTTCCGGCTCATGTTGCACGGACAGAAGGGGAGAGGCCACTGCTCCCAGCCTGCCTCGGATTTGTACAGGGCAGGGCCTCACCTGGATGGTGACGGTCACTCCCATTGCATTTCCAAATGAACAGGAAGAGAGCTGTATTCCAGCTGATTTGCTGGATTGCATTGCATTGCATTTAAAATAAGAAGCTCTTGCTCGGTCAGCATGGCTCAGTGGTTGAGCATCGACCTAGAACCAGGAGGTCACGGTTCGATTCCCAATCAGGGCACATACCTGGGTTGTGGGCTTGATCCCCAGTAGGGGGCGTGCCATAAGCAGCCGATCCTTGATTCTCTCTCATCACTGATGTGTCTGTCTCTCTCTCTCTCTTCCTCTCCCTTCCTCTCTCTGAAATCAATCCTATTTAATAAAAGGCTAATATGCAAATCGACCGAACGGCGGAACGACCGGTCGCTATGATGTGCACTGACCACCAGGGGGCAGACGCTCATCGCAGGAGCTGCCCCCTGGTGGTCAGTGTGATCCCACAGGGTGGGCACCGCTCAGCCAGAAGCAGGGCTCATGGCTGGCGAGTTCAGCAGCTCCACGGCAGCGCTAAGATGTGCGACTGCTGGGTTGGGAGCGGGCCTAAGCCGTCAGTTGGACATCCCCCGAGGGCTCCCGGACTGCGAGATGGTGCAGGCTGAGCTGAGGGCCTAAGCCGTCAGTTGGACATCCCCCGAGGGCTCCCGGACTGCGAGATGGTGCAGGCTGAGCTGAGGGCCTAAGCCATCAGTCGGACATCCCCCGAGGGCTCCTGGACTGCGAGATGGTGCAGGCTGAGCTGAAAGAATCCAAGATTCTTTCTCATCCCCTCCCCAGGTGCACAAATTTCATGCACCGGGCCTCTAGTAAAACTATATTTAAATAAAAATAAAAGATATTTTAACATTAACATGGGCTTGCCCTCAGGGGCTCTCTCGTCTCTCTTAGCTCTGCTTGAAATTTGGATAATGGCTGCCTACCCCTTCCAGTCACACACGCATCAGGTCAGGGTCTCCCGGACGCAGGGCAAGGACCTTTTGTTGCAAAACACACCCCAGTTGCTCAGCCGTGTCCGCAAACCGCCGGCGACACGTCATGAGCAATAACTTCTCCCCACGTGGCCAGCAAGAGGGCTGGGACCTCCGTGCTGAAAACCACTTTAATATACGCCTTCGTCAATGCTAATTGAGACTTAATTATTTAGATTCCCATGTTCTGACTCCCGACACATGGCATTTGGCACAAAGACATGGAACAATTGGGAAATGAATCATTTTGTGTGTGTGTGTGTGTGTGTGTGTGTGTGTGCACTCAACAGAAACCATTATTTTAATGTTTATGGGGAATTTGACGGCAACATGAAATTTAACCGTGGCTTTCCGTGGAGTACAAAATTCGGGGTGTGTGATAAGGCTGTTTGGGGGGCTGTTGAATTTGATCTGAAATACCCCATGGATGGGTCG
>NW_005873212.1:12422-16114 GCF_000147115.1 Myotis lucifugus
CAGGGTTGGATTCACTTACTCTTTATCTTCACCAGGTGTTGACAATATTAATATTCTATTTTTGTGTTTCAATCTGTTGATTGTAAACTTCTAAGCCTCTTAAGATATATTATGTACTTGTAACATTATTGTATTTAAATTCGTTTTTTTTGAGATAGTAATATGTATTGCATGTAATATTATTATATTTAAGATGGTTTTTCTTGACATACAGTGTATATTGCAAGTAACATTATTATAGTTAAAATTTTTTTCTTGAAACATTAGTGTGTATAGCATGTAACATCATTATATTTAAAATCAGTTTTCTTGAAATATTAATGTTTATTGCAAAAAATCCCCCAAACATAATAAAAAATAAAATAAAATAATAAGATAAAATAAAATATATAATATACCAACAAAATCCCCTTACCTTGATTGCACAATTCCATGATCCTTTGAAAGTTTTTAGAAAATATCTTTTTTAAATATTCGCCCAAAGGATATGTCTTTCATTGATTTTTTAAAAAGAAGAGAGAAGGAGATGAGTGAGTGAGAGAGAGAGAGAGAGAGACATTGATGGGTTGCCTCCCATACTCATACCAACGTGAGATCAAACCCCCAACCTGGATATGTGCCCTGACTGGGAACCAAACCCACAACCTTTTCATTTATGGGGTGGACACGCCCACCCACTGGGCCACCCAGCCAGGGCCGGGGAAAATGTGCCACCATAGTTTTATTACAAAAAATAATTAAACAAGTAGTTTTCTATTTTCTCCATATAGATCTCGCTCAACTGGGCAGTTTCTTTTTCATTTTCTTGCTTTAGGTAAACAACATCTTTAAAAAGCATATTTTACTGCCCTAGCTGGTGTGGTTCAGTGTCTAGAGCGTCGGCCTGCGGACTGAAGGGTCCCGGGTTCGATTCCGGTCAAGGACATGCATGTACCTGGGTTGTGGGCTCGATCCCCAGTAGGGGGCGTGCAGGAGGCAGCTGATCGATGTTTCTCTCTCATCACCGATGTTTCTCTCTCTCCCTCTCCCTTCCTCTCTGTAAATTACAATCAATAAAACGTTTTTTTTTTAAAAAAAACATATTTGCCTAAAGTCTGTAGCTTATATATAGAAACTAGAGGCCCGGTGCACAAATTCGTGCACCAGTGGGGTCCCTCGGCCCGGCCTGTGGGGATCGGGCTGAAACCGGCTCTCTGACATCCCCCGAGGGGTCCCGGATTGTGAGAGGGCGCAGGCCAGGCCGAGGGACCCCACCGGTGCACGATCGGGGCCGGGGAGGGACGCGGGAGGTTGGCCAGTCAGGGAGGGACCGCGGGAGGGAGGGCTCCAGGGCGTGTCCGACCCGTCTCACTCAGTCCCGATCGGCCGGACCCCAGCAGCAAGCTCACCTACCGGTCAGAGCATCTGCCCCCTGGTGGTCAGTGCACATCATAACAACTGGTCGACTGTCTGCCCCCTGGTGGTCAGAGCACGTCATAGCGACTGGTTAACCAGTCGACTGTCTGCCCCCTGGTGGTCAGTGCACATCATAGCGACTCGTCGACCAGTCGACTGTCTGCCCCCTGGTGGTCAGTGCACATCATAGCGACTGGTGAACCAGTCGACTGTCTGCCCCCTGGTGGTCAGTGCACGTCATAGCGACTGGTGAACCAGTCGACTGTCTGCCCCCTGGTGGTCAGTGCACGTCATAGCGACTGGTCGACCGGTCAACTGTCTGCCCCCTGGTGGTCAGTGCACATCATAGCGACTGGTGAACCAGTCGACTGTCTGCCCCCTGGTGGTCAGTGCACGTCATAGCGACTGGTTGACCAGTCGACTTTCTGCCCCCTGGTGGTCAGTGCACGTCATAGCGAGCAGTTGAGCGGCCTTAGCATATCATTAGCATATTACGCTTTGATTGTTTTAATGGCGACCAGTCGACTGGACTCTTAGCATATTAGGCTTTTATTATATAGGATTATATTGGATAGTGCTGTCTTCTGTACGTTAAGTACTGTACGTAGATACATTTGTTAAAATGTTTTCATTGTTGTTTTTTTAAATATATTTTATTGATTTTTAATGAGAGGAAGGGAGAGGGATAGAGAGTTAGAAACATCGATGAGAGAGAAATATCCATCAGCTGCCTCCTGCACGCCTCCTACTGGGGATGTGCGGCAACCCAGTTCCATGCCCTTGACCAGAATCGAACCCAGGACCCTTTAGTCCGCAGGCCGACGCTCTATCCACTGAGCCAAACCGGTCAAGGCTCTTTTCATTGGTTTTGAAGAGAAACGTAATTACGTCTCTGACTCCCGTGTTTGGAGTTAGCACGTCTGAATGTTATTCCGCGTGTATAATCCTTGGCGTGGGCGATTCCTCAAGGGCCTTTGTCAGAATAAGAAATGTTCGTCTCTACCTCTTAATTGGATCAGGGGCTTAAGAATTCATAAACCTGGTCCCTTGTGTCATTTCTCTTTATCTTACTCTGATTAGCATCGGTTTCTCTTTACTCTGCGGAGGAAGAAAAACATCATTGAATAAATGTATTGTGTCTACTGACATTTCCACTTTGGATGTTTCAATAATATCTCATGAAGAAGGTATTTTTCTATTGAGATGGGAGAGAGAGAGAGAGAAGAGAGAGTTTTAAATATATATTTTTATATTAAAAATATAAAAAATAAATATTTTTTTTATTCATTTCAGAGAGGGAGAGGGAGAGAGAGAAACATCAATGATGAGAGAGAATTATGGATCGACCGCCTCCCGCACACCTCCTACTGGGCGGTTGCAATTTTGTTTGTTGTTTTCGATAAAAATAAAAATTTGAGGTCAGGTAGTGAATTACTTTGACAGTCAGATCATAGATATATTTATTTTTTAATTTACTTTTATTGATTTCAGAGAGGAAGGGAGAGGGAGAGAGAAACATCCATGATGAGAAAGAATCATGGATCGGTGCCTCCCGCACGCCCCCTACTGGGGATCGAGCCCTCAACCCGGGCACATGTCCTTGACCGGGAATCGAACCCGGGACCCTTCAGTCCGCAGGCCGACGCTCTATCCACTGAGCCAAACCGTCCAGGGGTGTGTGTGTGTGTGTGTGTGTGTGTGTGTGTGTGTGTGTTTGATGGCTGTTTCAATATCCATGTGGACATTTATTTATTTTTCTGGCTTTGAGTGTGTATTCTCTTTAGCGGCATAAACCCCACCAGGCCTCTATGCTGTCTCTGTGGCTTTGCTAGGCCCCCACTCCAGGCTAATATCGGGGCAAGTGAACTAATTTTAAGGTCTGAGAGCAATATTGAGTTTGTTTTGTTGTTTATAAAATACTAGAGGCCCGGTGCACAAATTCGTGCACCAGTGGGGTCCCTCGGCCTGGCCTGCGGGATGGGGCCGCAACCGGCTCTCTGACATCCCCCGAGGGTCCCGGATGGCGAGAGGGCGCAGGCCAGGCCAAGGGGACTCCCCCCCTTCCCGCCGCCCCCCCCCCTCCCGAGTGCACGAATTTCGTGCACCGGGCCTCTAGTCTATATATTTAAAAAAAAAAAAAAAAACTGTAGCCCGAGCGATGCCCGGAAGATCTAGTCTGACTTTGTGAGTTGGTGATGGTGGAAGTTCGGAGATGTGAGATGTGTGCGAGGCAGCATCCTCCATGAGCGGATGGGACGAGGATCTCTGGTAGGTAGGTTTATGCTCCCCCTTGAAAA
>NW_005873212.1:36160-48109 GCF_000147115.1 Myotis lucifugus
AAGACCCATGGAGACCGCAGCTTTGCTGTCTGTGCCAGCAAAGCCGGGGAGGCCATGGACCCGATGTGCTGTTCCATACAGAACCCTAGACTGTGTCCTTTATGAATCAATAAAAAATTTACAGTTTTTAATTATAAACCTGTGTTTTCTATCAAAATTACTTCTTGCGTGAATTTTGGGACACCCTATAAATATTTAAATTAAAACCATTGCTCCTACCCCGGTTTGGCTCAGTGGATTGGACATCAGCCTGCGGACTGAAAGGTCCCGGGTTCGATTCCTGGTCAAGGGCACAGGCCCGGGTTGTGGGCTCCATCCCCAGTAGGGGGCGTGCAGGAGGCGGCCGATCCATGATTCTCTCTCCTCACGGATGTTTCTATCTCCCTCTTCCTTTCCTCTGTGAGATCAATAAAAATATGAAAGAAAAAGATAAATAAATCTCACCGAGGTAACAAGACAGAGATGGTGGAGGGCCTCAGATTCCTTCAGAACGGCCGGGACTTCATCCAATTAGGAGCTAATTCTGCATCTGCCGCTCACGGGGTGCGGAGCTGAAATGACACTCAGACACGCTCATGCAATGCGTTGTTGTTTTTTTCCTTTTTCCTTTAATTAATTTGGAAAGCTTCTTGGCACGCCAAGGAGGCCACTCGGAACTTCACTGAATGCGCAAAGCAAAATGCCACTCGAGATCCAAGTACATGCGGAACGCGATTTCCCCGGCAGCAGCCGGATGGACGGGAAAAAGGGGGGGATTGAGAGCGGGATGGGCACAGTCTAGCGACTGGGGTGTTGGTGAGCGTGTGACAAGGGGTTCAGAGGTCATAGCTAGCTAGTTGGTGATTTGCAATATGGCCCTGGCTGGTGTGGCTCAGTGGTGAGCGTCGACCTAGGAACCAGGAGGTCAGGGTTCGATTCCCGGTCAAAGGCACAGGCCCGGGTTGCGGGCTCCATCCCCAGTGGGGGGCGTGCAGGAGGCAGCCTGTCCATGATTCTCTCTGATCATGGATGTTTCTAGCTCTCTCTCTCTCTCTCTCTCTCCCTTCCTCTCTCTAGAATCAATAAATATATATCTCACGGTGCACGTAGGACCACAAAGTTGGCATGACTCCCAACATGCATTGCTGTGAATATCTGGTAGAAGGTTCAATGTTTGCACTTTGCCAAGGGCATCCTGATATGCCCCATGGCTCATATGATGTGCATGGCGGAGAGGAGAGGAGAGAGAGAGAGAGAGAGAGAGATGCACAGAGACAGAGGAAGAGGGAGATATATTAAGAGAGAGACACAGAGAGGGCAAGGGAGATATAGAAACATAGAGAGGGCCCTAGCTGGTGTGTCTCAGTGGGTGAGCATCGGCCTATGGACTGAAGGGTCCCGGGTTCGATTCCGGTCGTGGGCACATGTGGGGTCTGGCTGGCTCCTCCCACTCAATGGCGGCCCATGAGACGGGGCCAGCTGGGAGGAGGGGCTGCGGGAGGGCTCCAGGGCGTGTCCGGCCTGTCTCACTCAGTCCTGATCAGCCGGACCCCAGCAGCAAGCTCACCTACTGGTCAGAGCTCCTCCCCTTGTGGTCAGTGCACGTCATAGCAACTGGTCGACCATCTGCCCCCTGGTGGTCAGTGCATGTCATAGCGAGCGGTTGAGCGGCCTTAGCATATCATTAGTATATCACTCTTTGATCGGTTGAACGGACGACTGGTTGCCCGGATACTTAGCATATTAGGCTTTTATTATACGTCTCATAACCGAGTGATAGGCAAATTGGTTGAGATGCCGTCACATAACAACCAATCAGCAGGCTGCGTGTGCAGCAGGAGCGGGTGGGCGGGTACTTAGAGCTTCGGTGGGCGGGGAATTGAGGCTTGCATCCCCCCCCCCGGCAAAGGGCAAATAGCAATATTAAAATATTTCCTTTAGTTAATTTAACTTTTAATGTGCACAGATTTCGTGCACCAGGCCACTAGTATAGGATATAATAGGACATATAGATAGATAGAGAGAGAGAGAGAGAGAGAGAGAGAGAGATAGATGATAGATAGATAGATGATAGATAGATAGATAGATAGATAGATAGGTAGATATATAGGTAGATAAATAGATAGGTAGGTAGATAGATAGATAGATAGATAAATAGATAGATAGATACATAGGTACATAGATAAATAGATAGATAGATAAATAGATAGATAGATAGAGAGATAGATAGATATATAGATAGATAAGTAGATAGATAGATAGATAGATAGATAGATAGATAGATAGATAAATAGATAGATATAGATGATAGATAGATATAAATATATATATATAAATATTTATATATATGAAGATGTAGTTGCGCTGTGTGGAAGCACATGACCTCCTTTCTCTCTCTCTCTCTCTCTCTCCCCGTTCCCCCTCTCCCCAGGGACCCCAACCAGCCGGTGCCTCAGGACACCAAGTTCATCCACACCAAACCCAACCGCTTCGAGGAGGTGGCCTGGTCCAAGTACAACCCCAAGGACCAGCTGTACCTGCACATCGGCCTGAAGCCCCGGGTGCGGGACCACTACCGCGCCACCAAGGTGGCCTTCTGGCTCGAGCTGGTGCCGCACCTCCACAACCTCAACGAGATCTTCCAGTACGTGTCCACCACCACCAAGGTGCCCCCGCCCGACATGACCTCCTTCCCCTACGGCACCCGGCGGTCCCCGGCCAAGATCTGGCCCACCACCAAGCGCCCGGCCATCACGCCCGCCAACGGCCCCAAGCACGCCAAGGACCCCCAGAAGACGGGCCCGGAGGACACCACCGTCCTCATCGAGACCAAGCGCGACTATTCCACGGAGCTCAGCGTCACCATCGCCGTGGGCGCCTCCCTGCTCTTCCTCAACATCCTGGCCTTCGCCGCCCTCTACTACAAGAAGGACAAGCGGCGCCACGAGACGCACCGGCGCCCCAGCCCCCAGCGCAACGCCACCAATGACATCGCCCACATCCGCAACGAGGAGATCATGTCCCTGCAGATGAAGCAGCTGGAGCACGAACACGAGTGCGAGTCCCTGCAGGCCCACGACACCCTGCGGCTCACCTGCCCGCCCGACTACACCCTCACCCTGCGCCGCTCGCCCGATGACATCCCACTCATGACACCCAATACCATCACCATGATCCCCAACACGCTGACGGGCATGCAACCCCTGCACACCTTCAACACCTTCAGCGGCGGCCAGAACAGTAGCAACCTACCCCACGGGCACTCCACCACCAGGGTATAGCCTGGCCGCCCGCGTCCCCGTCCTCCCCCGGCCCCCGCCGCGCCCCCGGAGAGCGCGAGAGACTCAAGACGCACCATCGCCGCCCCAGGAATGTTCTCCATCTCACGCACATAGGACAAAAAAATAACAAAACGAGAAGGTAAAACTAGACACACACATGCGCACACACATGCAGAAGGGCCGTCCTTGGCTGGGCGCCCGTGGGCCCGTGCCCGGACCGTGACTCCCCGTACGACGAGATCAACTTCCGACCCTATGAAATGTGAAAACCAGGCATGGCCTTCGAGGCCATGGCGCGTTCATACCCCTCCGTGGTTCCCACCGACCGCAGCCCGCCTTGCGTGGGGACAGACGGACGTCCGCCCGTTCCCGATCCCTAGAGGTTTCCGAACTAACCATCCCACCGGACGCTTCTGGAACTTAGCCCAGGACAGATCATGTGTTTGTTTTTTTTTTTTTAAAAAATGATCATTTCAAAAAGATAATAATAATTAATAATAACGATAAAAGTTCTTTACGTGCCATACGACAGATGGCTGTAGGTAAGGGAAGAAAGAGTCGGTGGGCTGCTACCCATCCCGTGGCGATGTCCCTCTGGCGGGAAAGCAACGTCGAGTTTTATTCTTAGAATCAAAAAAGAACTGACTATGTGCAGCCAGGCACATCCGTTTCTGGGCAAAAGAGAGACGTTTCGGACTCTATTTAAGAAACTTTGTAAAATTAAGGAGGACTTGTATATAGCTGTGAGCTTCCACACGCACACACACACACACACAGAAAACACACACACACACACACAAAGCTTTTATCGGTGTTTTTCGTTGGAAAGAGCTCTTAGGGAGGTGGTCCTTTCCCCTCCGTGCTGGTCTCTGTGTATATAAATATAAATCTATATAAATATATGCATTAGTCATAGCCCCTCTGTTCCCTCGGGGACCTGGGAGGAGGCCCCTGTTGGGAATTCCTCGTTGACCATGAAGACGTGAGGGTTTTTGTAATGCGTTTTCTGTGTCGCCGGGGGGTAGGGGCGGTCGCCCAGCGGTTTTCCCCCCAATCCCCCCGGACCGCCCGTGTGGTCCAGGTTGTACAAAAGTGCATGTGTAGCATCCTGCCCAGACTGTTGTTGCTTTAGGGAACGTTTCTTTTCTGTGTGTGCGTGTGTGTGCGTGTGTGTGTGTGTGTGTGTATGTGTGTGTGTTAAAGCCTTTATGAAGTAGCGGCCTGCAGACGGATCCCTCACGTGGAGTCTATAGATTGTCGTGTATGTGTGTGTGTGTGTGTGCGTGTGTGTGTATGTGTGTGTTAAAGTCTTTATGAAGTAGCGGCCTGCAGACGGATCCCTCACGTGGAGTCTATAGATTGTCGTGTATGTGTGTGTGTGTGTGTGCGTGTGTGTGTATGTGTGTGTTAAAGCCTTTATGAAGTAGCGGCCTGCAGACGGATCCCTCACGTGGAGTCTATAGATTGTCATGTGTGTGTGTTTTTGTGTGTGTGTGTGTTAAAACCTTTATGAAGTAGCAGCCTGCAGACGGATCCCTCACATGGAGTCTATGGACAGATTGTCGTGTGTGTGTGTGTGTGTGTGTGTGTGTGTGTGTGTGTGTGAAAGTCTTTATGAAGTAGCGGCCTGCAGACGGATCCCTCACGTGGAGTCTATGGACAGATTGTTGTGTGTGTGTGTGTGTGTGTGTGTGTGTGTGTGTTAAAGTCTTTATGAAGTAGCGGCCTGCAGACGGATCCCTCACGTGGAGTCTATAGATTGTCATGTGTGTGTGTGTGTGTGTGTGTGTGTGTGTGTGTTAAATTCTTTATGAAGTAGCGGCCTGCAGACGGATCTCTCAGATCGAGTCTATGGACAGATTGTCGTGTGTGTGTGTGTGTGTGTGTGTGTTAAATTCTTTATGAAGTAGCGGCCTGCAGACAGATCCCTCATGTGGAGTCTATGGACAGATTGTCGTGTGTGTGTGTGTGTGTGTGTGTGTGTGTGTGTGTGTGTGTGTTAAAGCCTTTATGAAGCAGCAGCCGCAGACGGATCCCTCACGTGGAGTCTATAGAAAGATTGTCATGTATGTGTGTGTGTGTGTGTGTGTTAAAGCCTTTATGAAGTAGCGGCCTGCAGACGGATCCCTCACATCGAGTCCATGAACAGAATGTCATGCGTGTGTGTGTGTGTTAAAAGCCTTTATGAAGTAGCGGCCTGCAGACGGATCCCTCACGTGGAGTCTATGGATATCTTGTCGTGTTACACACACACACACACACACACACACACACGGCGTCCACAGTTCCCCTGCAAAAAAAAATTGCAAAAAAAAAGCAGATATCAGTTCTGAGCCTCTGACTGTGTTGGGGATGGGTTGTTCCTCCCCCTCCCCCCTGTCCCCGTCCCCGTCCCCCCGTCCCCCGGGGAATCCGGCCAGGCAGGGAAGAAAGCTCCCCTTTGCGTGAGCGGGGCCCCGCCGAGCGAATCCGTAAAAATCGACCTTTTGTTCGCCCGGCAGCTGCAGGAGGCGTTGGCTGAGGCGCGGGCTGCTCCCGGCTTTGCTAATCAGATCGGACGAGGGCATGTGTCTTTGTTTAGTGTCGAAGCCGAGAGGGCCCCTGTGGGTTCGTCCCCACCGTTTTTCGATGCCTGGGATGCTTGTCGGAAAAGATTACTTTTTGTGCATTTGTGGGTTCGGTCGCCGGTGAATGACAATGACAGAAAGGAGAAGAAACAGAGAGAGAGAGAGAGAGAGAGAGAGAGAGAGAGAAAGTGATTTGCATGGGTATTCCGGGAAGTTGGGGTAGCTCCCCAGGCATGCCGAGGGGACCCCCCCATTTAAAATCGATCGGCCACCTGGGCCCAAGCAGCGAGGCTCAGTGGTTGAGCATCAACCTATGAACCAGGAGGTCCCGGGTTCGATTCCTGGTCAAGGGCACATGCCCGGGTTGTGGGCTCCATCCCCAGTAGGGGGTGTGCAGGAGGCGGCCGGTCCATGATTCTCTCTCCTCATGGATATTTCTCTCTCTCCCTCTCTTTTCCTCTCTGGAACCAATAAAAATATATTTTTAAAAATAATAATAAAATACAATTGGGGACCAGCGTTCCTCTGACCCTGTCTCATTCTCTCATCACCCTTTTCATTTTTCGTAAAGAATATTTGGAGTGAAGTATAGTGGAAGGAGAAAAAAAATTAAAAAAAAAATAAAACAGTGACCCTATATAGTTATGTTTTGCCTCACAGACATGACCGCCACGCCAGGAAGTAGTAGCCAAAGATATTTTGCAGATGGAATCTGTGAGCTTACTGTCTTTTTATTTTTTTTAATATATTTTTATTGATTTCAGAGATGAACGGAGAGGGAGAGAGAGAAACATCCATGAGGAGAGAGAATCAGGGATCAGCCGCCTCCTGCACGCCCCACCCTGGGGATGGAGCCCGCAACCCGGGCCTGTGCCCTTGACTGGGATTCGAACCCTGGACCCATCAGTCCGCAGGTCGATGCTCTATCCACTGAGCTACACTGGCCAGGGCTGAGCTCTGCTGTCTTTACGTCAGAAACCCAGTCCTAGATTTCGTTGGGAAGGTGAGCCGTGTCCCCAAATGTAGCCCCACTTCCTTCGAATACAAAATCCCTGAACTAAAAACTGTCATTATTTAAATCAGTGTGTTTTTTTTAATAAATATATTTTTTTCTAGAGGCCTGATGCACGAAATTCGTGCAAGAGTAGGCCTTCCTTCCCCCGGCTGCCGGCACCAGCTTCCCTCTGGCACCTGGGACCCGGACTTCCCTCACAGCCCTGGCTTTGTCCGGAAGGTCGTCCGGAAGGATGTCCGGTCTAATTAGCATATTGTACTTTTATTATGGACTAGAGGCCCAATTCACGAAGTTCATGCAAGAGTAGGCCTTCCTTCCCCTGGCTGCCGGCACCTGGGACCCGGGCTTCCCTCACAGCGCCAGCCAGCTTCGTCCGGGAGGTTGTCCGGAAGGGTGTCCGGAAGGACGTCTGGTCTAATTAGCCTATTGTGCTTTTATTATCATAGAGTGATTTCAGAGAAGAAGGGAGAGGGACCGAGAGAACAGAAACATCCATGATGATGAGAGAGAATCATGGATCGGCTGCCTCCTGCACGCCCCCCACTGGGGATCGAGCCCGCAACCCGACTGTTTGAAACAATGTCGGCCAGAGCCATGCATGCAAGGGACACGATCGATTCGGTGGTCTGTCTTGGGGGAAATTTGAGCGTTTTTCTCTGTGTGTGTGTGTGTGTGTACACGGTGTAGAATATTATCAGCCCAAATTGGAACGCGGGGTAAGGCCACTTCCTTCCGACAACTTGCGGTGTCTCCGGGAGGAGATGGTGTTTGTCCCCAACATCAAACCCCAAAGGAAGAGAAAGGTGGTGGAATGAATTCCCATATGTGTTCCGTATTCCCAGCCGTCTTCAGCTAGCAATACCCATCGTCATGTATCAGGCCTGTGACTTTTGGGTAAAGGGAGGGGGAAAAAGAAAAAAAAAATCAAAAAAAAATTCAGAGTTCTTGTTCAATGACATCATCAATCATTCCTTTAGCTTTTTCAGAAGATGACGGTTAAAAAAAAAACAAAAAAAAATTTAATACACCATAAACGATACCGTATTTCTACACGGGACGACGTTATAGAATCTTCATAGAGTTCTATGAGAATAAACTATCCTTGCTATCTATATATATTAAAAAAAAAAACTGGGGGGAAAAAAAAGAGAAAAAGAAATGAGGAAAAAAAACGCGTTATAAAAAAAACAACAAAAACCAACACACACACACACACACACCCCACTACTTTCCTAGGATTTTATTCTCGACTTTTTCAGGCACGCAGGGTTTCACGGGATCCTGGGTTATGATTTCTGCAATTTTTTCGTCTTTGTTTTTTTGCCTTAAGTAATAAGGATAGAAGATATATATGGCTGGACACATATGTATAAACTTTTCAGCAGCATTTTTAATAATAAAATATCACAGTATTTTCTAACGCTTTGTGCAGGTAATTACGCGTCCAATTTTTTATCTTTTTTTGGGGGGGGGCGGTTAGGCGGTGGGCACGTGGAGTTTTTTTGTGTTTTTTTTTTTCCTATTTTGCACGCCTTTTTCCATTGGAAAAGTTAAGCAATATGTCGGGTATAGCTATCAAAGAAAACGCATGATGATGGTTCGATTTCCTACCTTTGGCCCCAGTGCGGGCGCGATGATGGGTGAATCCTACGGGTCTGACGTCAGAAAAGAAACCCCCTGATGGGAAAAGCCTGGGACCCGGGACCCGGGCTTCCCTCACAGCCTGGCTTCGTCCGGAAGGTCGTCCGGAAGGATGTCCGGTCTAATTAGCATATTGTATTTTTACGATAGACTAGAGGCTCGATGCACAAAATTCGTGCAAGAGTAGGATGTCTCCAGAAGTGGAACCCATGAATGCATTGCTTCTAGCCCCCACCTTGCTTCAAATCCAGGGTTTTGCGTTGCGTTTGACAGCCTAATGCAGGCGTGTCAAACTCATCGTTAACATAAAACAATTGAGCATTTTAATAAAAACTAATGTTTTTTCGTGAACATGAACTAAGTAGACACTGCATCACGGCACACATTAATCGGCCGTCACGCAAATAAACCTGTTTTTCTCGTTCTCCGAAAGCGAAATATCTCCTGTTGCGCCCACCATGCAAATCAACCCGAGACGAAGGACAAGGCCATCTGCTGCTAAAATATTCGCTGCCGGTATCAGTGGAGAGAAATGGTGCGCCTGCGGGTAAGGCGCATGAGGGAAATGAATGCAACACGATGAGAGTCATCCGTCATTAGCAAATGTTGTAATTCGTTATTAATAATTAGAGACCCGGTGCACAAAATTAGTGCACAGGTAGGTCCCTCGCGGCTGCTGGCCCGGGCCTTCCTTCGTTCCACACCACCCCCTAGTGGTCAGCGCACGTCATAGCAAGCGGTCGAGCTCCCAGTGGATCAAACTCCTGCCAGAAGGGACAATTTGCCTATTAGGCTTTTATATAGATAGATTATGGCTAACGGGATATTGTAAAAATTAAGTGATGAAATTTTTACTAAAATGTTTCTTACATACCGTTCTATTGGCTGGGCCGCAAAAATATTCGTTGCGGGCTGCATGTGGCCCCCGGGCGTTGAGTTTGACATGCTTGTCCTAATGCGTTAAAGCTTTCCTACCGAGAGCCGCGTTGCGGCCACTCTTCAAGGGACTGCAGCATCGTCTACAGAATGAAACTCAAGAGTCAGATCATCACTGTGGTACCAACTGGAGCAAATCTGTCAAGTGTTCACTGTGCATCGGCCATTCCTTGTCTTAATATTCACAGTCACCCTAAGGGGCAGGGACCTGTGTTTATTTTAAAACAGAAATTAAGACCCGGCCGATGTGGCTCAGTGGTTTGAGCGTTGACCTAAGAACCAGGAGGCCACGGTTCGATTCCCGGTCAGGGCACTTTCCCGGGTTTCGGGTTCGATGATCTCTCTCCCCGTCTCCCTTTCTCTCTGAAATCAATAAAAATATATTTAACATAGGGCTGCGTATCCCTCCCTCGTCCTGGCGACGATATGCATCCCTAAGTCAAAAGTGTTTTTTCTTTCAAAGACACGAGCCTGACTTTCAAACCCTGGATATGCTGAGGAAACAGAGTTATTAATATATGTCATTTTTTCATGCAGCGTCAGCTTAGAAAGATATCGACGGTGTAATCTGTCATTTTACCATAGACGAACGCACCCTCAAGAGAAAATAATGCCTCGTTGCGTGCTCTTGTCCTATTCAAACAGCCATGGGCTGAGTTCTTTCATTTATTAACTCTTTTAGAACTATTTTTTAAAAATATGTTTTTATTGATTTCAGAGAGGAAGGGGGTGAGAGAGAGAGACACAGAGAGAGACAGAGAGAGCTAAACATCCATGATGAGAGAGAATCACGGATCGGCCGCCTCCTGCACGCCCCCTACTGGGGATGGAGCCCGCAACCCGGGCATGTGCCCTTGACCGGGAATCGAACCCTGACCTCCTGGTTCATGGGTTGACGCTCAACCTCTGAGCCACACCTGTCAGGCCTGCATACCAAAATTTTCAATAAATGAATGCTTAATGAATTTGTGCTGAAATTTAAAATTTTTTTCCCAAATATATTTTTATCGATTTCAGAGAGGAAGGGAGAGGGATAGAGAGAGAGAAACATCAGTGATGAGATTCATTGATGAGCTGCCTCCTGCACGCCCCCTACTGGGGATTGAGCCCACAACCTGGGAATCAAACTAGTGACCTCCTGGTTCATGGGGTTGCCCACTCAACCACCGAGCCACACCAATGGGCCCCTGTACCAAATCCTATAGAATAAAAGCCTAATATGCTAAGTGTCAGGTCGACCAGTTGTCCGTTCAGCCAATCAAAGCACAATACGCTAATGATATGCTAAGGCCACTCAACCACTTGCTATGACGTGCACTGACCACCAGGGGGCAGACGCTCCAACCAGTAGGTTAGCTTGCTACTGGGGTCCGGCCAATCAGGACAGAGCAAGAGGGACCCTAGAGTCCTCCCACCATCCCTTCCCTGCTGACCAACCAACCTCCCGCGTCCCTCCTCGGCCCCCATCATGCACCGGCCGGGTCCCTCCTCTCACAATCCTGGCTGATGAACACCCCCCCCCCCCACACACACACACACAAGTGCACGGATTTCGTGCACCGGGCCTCTAGTTTTAAAATAAAATCCAGCCTAATGAACGTGCGCTGAAATCTCAGACCAACTCGCCCCTGTCTCTGTGTGGCAGGAGCTGAAAGAAAAAACGCCACCTTCCCCCGCCTTCCTATTTCTTCTTATCGCCCCGATAAACGCCGGCGATGACATTTGAGGATCCCCCCAGAGACAGGGCCGCTGAAATATAGATGAGGACAGAGTCTCCTTTGCCATTTAATGGGCTGAACCGCGTGGAGGCTGCGCTTGGTAATGAAGGGATGTGATCCTCCGTGTAGCTGACGGGCTTGGGGCTTGTTTCTGCGATAATGAACAAGACTCGGAGCATCAGAGGGAGATGCTTAATGTTTTATTTAGCGCGACCACGGAGCAGGGCGCCTGGGATGAAAGCAGCGAAATTGCTGTTTGCCTAAGAGGGTCCCGGCGTGCGTGGCATCTCTGTTTTAATTGGAAAAGACCCGATTCACCATAATTCTATCAGACGGAGGCGGTGAATTATTGATGCGGAGGCCAGAGCTGTTCTTTCTTGGCATAGAAAGAACATGAGGCCGGCCCAGCGTTCTCTCGCCCTTTGCAACCGGGGGCCCATCTTCCACTCTGAGTCCTAGGAACCCCATTATTTGGAGGTAGGAACCCCAGGGCCCAAACTATCCTCTTTCATCTCCTAGCTTTTTTGGCAACAGCCCGGGAACCAGAGATTCAAGGGAATTTCAAAAAGAGCCCAGTGGACAACAGAATTAAGGGGGGGGGGCCTGACCGGTGTGGCTCAGTGGGTAGAGCGTCGGCCTGCGGACTGAAGGGTCCCGGGTTCAATTCCGGTCAGGGGCACATGCCTTGGTTGTGGGCTCGATCCCCAATAGGGGGCGTGCAGGAGGCAGCTGGTCCATGATTCTCTCTTACCATGATGTTTTTTTCTCTCTCTTTCTCCCTCTCCTTTTCTTTCTGAATCAATAAAAATTAC
>NW_005873213.1:0-27653 GCF_000147115.1 Myotis lucifugus
CTTTTCGTGGCTGATAAGAGAAGCTGGAAGATAAAGATTATTTACAACCCAGGTAGTTAAAGAATCTGTTTGCTTACAAATCAGACTGAGACAAGGTCCCCAGTAAAACCAAACTGGATTATGCTCCACTAAAGAGACAAATTTCTCACGTGCCCTTCTATAAAAAGAGATAAGGACTGTCTTCCTGTCCAATTGTTTTGACGGGTCTGTTTTTACCCATCTGAAATGCCTGTGCACATCAAGAATTGGGAAACATGTTTGAGGTAGTCATGGGAAGTTATAAACATAACTGGAGGCTGTAATCACTGGAAATTGTAGTTATTAGTAGTAACTTCAGATATAATTAAACAAAAGGAATAACATTTTTTTCTTCTTTTCTTTGCCTAAACCCCATTGTTGACCAACAACATAAAAGTCTCAGTTTGTGGTTTTGGGAGTTTGAAACAGTAGCTGCCAGTCTTTCTTTTGAAGCTGTTAAAATAAAAATGAGAGTTTTGTGCCCTGCCGGTGTGGGTCAGTGGTTGAGCATCGACCTGTGAACCAGGAGGTTGTGGTTTGATTCCCGGTCAGGGCACATGCCTGGGTTGCAGGCTCAATCCTAAGTAGGGAGCATGCAGGAGGCAGCTGATCAATGATTCCCTCTCATCATTGTAGTTTCTATCTCTCTCTCCCTCTCCCCTCCTCTCTGAAATCAATTTAAAATGCATATTTAAACAAATAAAATAAAATAAAAAGAACCATATTCCTCATGCTGCAGGGGAGAGGATAAAGCCAAAGCGGGTGACTTCTGGGTTACTTCTGGTACACAGTCCCTTCAGAAAGCATTGCACCCGAAGCTATCTGCATAAACCACCGATCAAAATGGCACATTGGGAATTTTCTGCTGTTTGATCTGTGTGGACAGTCACATCAGATCACTCAAGCCAAGAACTTCCAAAGTTAATGATCCATGAGTCTTCATGGATCTTTCCTATTAGTTCAGAATTCTCTCACAGAGACAGACCCCAGGACTCCAACAGTTAGATGATGCCGCCTTTGTCATTCCAAACCACCACTGTGCGGGGCAGCTGCTCCTCTGCAGGCTGTCCTAATTAGCCGCATGGCCCTCATTAACAGCTGCAGCGTGTTTAATTGTTCTCCCCCACATGGAGCAGGGCCTATACAATCTCCCCCAAATACATCCTCCTGTGAAATCGGTGCACGCCGTGGCAGCAGATGTTTGCTGACAGTGGGCCTGACAACTTGCTCTGCCAGGATCTAAGATTCTCTCCCAGAGCCAGTGAGGATGGGGCAAAGCGCCCCAGAGAGAGAGCACCACCATCACACAGACTACGGGGCTCAGCTGAGCACGTGGCATATAGTAGGCACTCAATTAGCTACCAGTAGGGCTGATATTCTGCTAATAAGCACCAAGACAACACAGTAGTTGTCAAAATATGAAAAACTCCCATGCAGGATGCTAAATATCTGCTTCACCAACCCCGGTCCACCCAAAGTCCACCACCACCACCGCCACCATCACCACATGGTGGTCTGATGGCCTTCCCCCGGGGCCCTTGGGACCTCCTCACAGTCCAGCATCCGTTCTGATTGGTCAGTGCCATAGTTACCAGCCATTAAATTCAGTATCATGCCTAGTTATCACCATCCTCATTGTCATCATTATTATGTACAGGACCACACTCTCACAAATATTTATACCCAGAAACTCAGCCCTGCCTCCCACAGGTTCTCCCCTGCCTCTCTGATTGCTCCTTCTCTTGCTCCACAGTAGGTTCCAATCCTCCGCTCATCCTTTCGGTGCTGATATTTTGTGGCTCAACACAATCCCCGAGTCATCTCATCCACAGCCATGACTTCATTGGCATCGTGCAAGGATTCGTCAGTCCCCACAGGGAGGGGATTTGTCAATGTGGCTAGGCAGGACCTTTGTTTCCCATAATTCCTTTCCCTGGGCTATAAGAGACGTTTTAGCTGAGACTTGGAAGGGGACAGTAAAGCAGAGACCATTTTTGTCTTGCTCTCAGAAAGCTGCTGCAGGGCGACAGGTGCTGTTGCCACTTATCTGTTGGCCTCCTCACGGTGTGAGGCAACAGCCAGGCGGCAGCTCCTCTGGCTCCTACAGGATCACTCCCTGCAGTGCCTCATGCTGCTGGGCCAGGTGCAGATTAGCTCTGTGATGAAGGTAACCAGTCTCTCCTGCAGTGAAAGCATAAAGGAGGTGAGAGGTCAACAGAGGTTCTAGGGCAGTCTCGTGAGTTCTGGCTCATCCTTGCAGATTCCCTTTTGTCTTGCATTCCCAGTATCACATCCATCCTCCTCTCCTGCCTGCCTGCCCCGCAGACACAAAGTAACAGCCTTACACAACTGTTGACCAGCTCCCACATTGCAAATGTCAAACCCCTACAATAAATCTATATCTATAGATGATAGATAGATAGATATAGAAAAATAGCTCTCCTAATGGTTCTGCTTCTCTGATTGAACTCTGATTTATACAAACGTCTACCCGTCATCTAGGCCATACATCAAGTATCATCCCCACTTCGCTCTCCCCATCATTTCCAGCATCTAAGCATCTACCCAGGGAGCCATTCCACCGTCCAACCTGTTTTGTTCTCCAAGTACAAGGATCTTTTTGTTTTTTGTTTTGTTTTATGTTGAGATTTGACAATGGGACTGTTTTATAAATAGTAACTAGAATATCATGCTAGAAAAGCAGAAGGGAGTACATGAGTGACTGCTACTCAAAGGCTCAACAAAGAACTATGAATAGCCTACGTTCAGGTCGGCTTTCCTTTTCACCCCCTTGTGACTGTGCTAGCATTAAGCCACCAGACGTGATCCCTTGGAAAGGCACAGCCATGGAAGGTAAGGTAGAGCCTTTCACTACAGAGCATCTGTTTCAACCAGTGGTAAACACTGCCTCACTGGGGGCTTGGCAGCAGCTTACATATTAAGAACACATGTTACAGAAATGTGTCTGTATTTCTTTATCATAAAGGTGACAGGAGTTGCTAAGCAAATTCAAACAACAGAAATGTTAGCCTACTTAAGAGCAAGGGAGCTTAAGTACTGGCCTTTACATTCATGTAATAAATATGCTCATTACACGTCTTCCTACCTCTTTAATAATGTCCTGGCATGGGTCCCTAACACGTCCTCCTCTTCCCTTTTAGCATTTGTCCTCTGGGTGCCTGATTATAATGGAAATACATTTCCTTACAAATGTTCTGTTTCTCTAGCCCATCATTCATCATCCACTCACAAAACATTTATTAAGTGCCTGCTGTTTGTCAGGTGCTGGGAATATGACAGCTTATTAGTTCAGGGTTTGTATTTGTGGAATTTTCATTCTAATGGGGGGAGACCATCTATCAAAAAGTAATCAAATAAACAATATTCCATTTAGTGACAGGTGCTACAAAATAAATATATAGATACACCAAGTGGGATAAGGGAGAGTGAGTGTGAACGGGTGGTCAAAGAAGGCCTCTTGGAGGAGGTGACAACTAAGCAGAGATGTGGACACGGGAAGGAACCAGCCACGCGGCCATCCGAGGACGAGCTTCTCGGCCAGAGGGGAGTGTAGGGTTCGAGGTGCTTAGGTGGGCAAGGTCCTGTCGTGCATTCATTCTGTGACCAAAAAAATAATTAATAATGAGTACTGGGTGTTTTTTCCTTTGGTTTCTGGAATATTCAAGGCTCTTTTCTGCTTTTGCACATTCTGTTCCCTTACTGGATCACATCTGAATGTTTCTTCATTTTTCAGGTTTCAGTCCAAACATCCCAAAGTATAACTGTTTGTATGTTGTGTTAATGAGGATTCTCCAGAGAAACAGAACCAACAGGAGAGATATGGATACAGGTACAGGTACAGGTACAGGTACAGGTATAGATACAGATTCGGGTGCAGGTACAGGTAGATTTGTATAAGAATTAGCTCACATGATTATAGAGGTTGAGAAATCCCATGCTCCACAGTCTGCAAGCTGAATAACAAGGAAAATGGGTGATATAAGTCAGTCCAAGCCCAAAGGCCTGAGAATTATGGGGCCAATGGTGTAACTCCAGGTCCAAGTCGGAAGGCCTGAGAACCAGGAGTGCCAATGAACAGGGTCGGGGAAGAAGGGTGTCTACGCTCAAGCAAAGAGCAACTTCAGCCTTCCTCCTCCTTTTTATTCTATTCAGGCCCTCGGGAGAGTGGGTGATGCCCACCCTCATTGGTGAGATTGATCTCCTTTCCTCAGTCTACAGATCCAAATGCTAGAAAGACAGACACACCCAGAAATAACCTTTTACCAGCTATCTGGGCAGCTCTCAGCCCAGACAAATTGACACAGAAAATTACCATCACATAAGTGTAAGTTATTGAACACATAGAAAGGATTCAGAATAATTGTTGAATGAAAGTTCCAATGAATGGGTCATAAAAGAGTCATCTACAGAGCAACCAACCCAGGTAGGCTGTGCATTGGAAAAAGGGTGAGGGTGGAATACAAAGGAAAGAAAGTTATTGAGACAAGTTAGGATTTAGGAAGAAGGAAAGAAGGTGGAAGGGCAGGAAGACTCCTAAGAGAAGCCAAGCAGAGGGGCTAGGCTAGAGGGAACAGGCAGCGAGCAGGCCAGGCAGGACAGCGGACAGCAGGGCAAAGAAACCCTAGAGCAAAACAACAGCTGCACTGCAGGCCAGGGGCCAGCAAAGGTTTCAGCACTATTCAGAGGGACAGTGTTATCCAAGCCTGAGATGCAAGGCCTAGGGACCTGCTACCTACCACCCAGTCCCCCGCTGCCTACTACTGTCAGCAGTGGACAGGGTGCTTACTCCCAGCATCAGCTATCCATCAACCCCCACGCAGTGAGTCTTTTCTTCTCTACTCAAAGCATTCATAGCCATTCTTAGTCATCCTTGGTCATTCTTCACAGGACAGTAGTGACACCATCCACCCTCTGCTCACCCACCCGCAGGACGGTTTCCAGTTTGTGAAGCTCCCCTTTGCAGGGTATTGCCCACAATAGCACCCACTGCCCCAGATGTGGCTGAAGCCCCATGCAACGGGACAACAGTGACATTTGGCATTGTGATGGCGTGACCTTCTTCCTCAAGGCCTTTGAAACTGACAAGCTCACGGGCTGGGAGAAAGCCTGGGATGGCTTTGAGCCCCCGCCTGCCTTGACAGGAGAGGTTACAGCAAATGCCCTTGTAATTCCTTGTGTGGCAAATGAATGCAAGGCAGGAGGAGAGGGAAATAGAACCAGGCGAGGGCACAAGCCTTTCTGGAGGACCCCAACAGATGGGGCCATGCATAACGAGATAACACAGGTTCCAATCTCAGGGCCAGCTGCTGAGGCGAGACTTCTTTCTCAGCGGAAGAAACAAGAAATTCTCCTTGAAATGAGCAATACAAGGCAGACAAATGTGCCCAAGGAGAGCTTGAGGATTGAATGCCCCCACAGGGCTCTTTGGGGAGCCAGCAAATTCGATTGAAAATGCCAGCGCAGGTAGAGGCAGATTCCTTTTTACCCGCTCAGACTGGATGAAAAACAGACCCTGAGCACTCGTGTGCACCTTCCGAAGACACGGGGGCACCTGCATTGCTGATGGATGTCCTCGCGGACAGCTTTCTGCTCAGAGCTAGTATTTCCCCCATTTTCTTATGCCAGAAAAAAACTAAAGAGCTCTGGTACCTTCTTCCCTGGGATGTTGTTTTTAATGTACCCATAAAAGTATATCTTAAAAAGGAGTTGCTCAGTTTCCAACATGCGGATAATTGATTTGTTACAACTCACAAAAGAGCATTTGTCATTTCCAAACAACCAGGACCGACGTGCTTCTTCCTCCCGAGATGAGCGTGGAGGCACTTGACTTATTGCTGCCATTAAATTGAAGTGTTCGGCTGATTATTTGGTATTTCAGAATTCCTTCAATCACCACCTTATTTTGGTGATTATAATTTTAAGAAGAGACATTTGATTCATAGTCAACTTCAGGGAAGAGGAAGGAGGGCGAGGGAGGGGCCGGGAGGGGCAGAGGAGACAAGAGGCTGGGTGAATTTACAATTGGAAACATCTGTTTGATATATCACCCCCTTCTCCAGCCCTGGGATTGCAGGCCTGGAATATGCCTGTGCCTGGGAGATTGTCATTACCTGAGCTTTGGCAGATAAATATAAGAAGAAGGATAGGGGCAGGGGGACTCCAGGGCTCTTTGCAGATTGGGATGTACCATTCCATATGGAATCTGGTTTCTCCCCAGTGGAACAGAGCGGAGCTCCAACGTGAAATTTATCCTGTGATGCACGGGCAAGCCATGAGACCAAGGTCCGTGTTCAAGGAGAAATAAGGCAAGCAGAGGGCTGGCTCCACCTGGACACAGCTGGATTCTGAGATGCGCCAGAGCGGAAAATGACTTCTCAGGCCCCAGTGAGTCCATAAATCAGCTGGATGTGTTGGCAGTGGAAGGGAGGCAGACCAACACAGCAGGCTCTTAGGAAGGACCCAGGAATGATCAACAGTGATGCCCACTTTAGATAAACTTACAGCCTAACAGGGAAGACCTGAGTGACATGCTGATTGTCCCCAACAGGTTAAAAAGCATGTAAATTGTGTGGTGGGTGGTCATGCATACGTGGCACAGCACTGTTCATAGTGCCTCTTCCAGCTGGAATTCAGTGTCTGAAATTTCTTTTCCAGGGAACAAAGACTCTCTACTCCAACAAGGGGAGGTCAGGCTTGACTTTAAATGCCCCAGGAGAAGGACCCTGCTGGTCCTTCTGTATTTTTTAAATTGAAGCTTGTACGAAGACCCAGAGGGCTGTACAGTGAGAGAATCCAAAACTTGTCATCTGGGGAATACATCCAGAAAATGGGGCATTCGGCCTGGAAAAGAGAAGGGATAGAAGAGATCACGCATGTCTGAAAGGTTGTCATGGAAAAGGGGGAGCAGATTTCTTTGTAGTCGCTCCAGAGAGAAGAGTAAGGATTGCTGGCCCAAAGCTGCAGAGAAGCAGACTTCAGCCCAACAGAATCGAGCAATGAGAGCTCTGCGGGTATAGAGACAGGGTAGGCAGTGAGCTCCCTGCCCGGCGAGGTGCTAGTGGACAGTCTGGGTGGTCATGTTAGAGGCACCACTTAGGAAATTCTGTGTTTGGTGGGAAGTAAAGCTAAATACTATTTAAGGCCCCTTGTCACTGTAAGATTATAGCAGTGGTTCTCAACCTGTGGGTCACGACCCCTTTGGGGGTTGAACGACCCTTTCACAGGGGTCGCCTAAGACCATCCTGCATATCAGATATTTACATTACGATTCATAACAGTAGCAAAATTACAGTTATGAAGTAGCAACAAAAATAATTTTATGGTTGGGGGTCACAACATGAGGAACTGTATTTAAAAGGCCAGAAGGTTGAGAACCACTGGATTATAAAATTCTGTAACTTGAATACACATTAAAATATACATGGTTAATAGGTTCTTTCCAGAAAGTACATTGTATTAAAAACAAAGAAAATCTTTTTTAAAATATATTTGTATTGACTTCAGAGAGGAAGGGAAAGGGAGAGAGAGAGAGAAACATCAATGATGAGAGAGAAACATTGATCGGCTGCCTCCTGCACGCCCCCTACTGGGGGATCAAGCCTGCAATCTGGTCATGTGCCCTTGACCGGAATCAAACCCAGGACCCTTCAGTCCACAGGCCAATGCTCTATCCACTGAGCCAAACTGGCAAGGGCAAAAAAAAAAAAAACAAAGGAAATCTTATTTTAAAAAGTAATGGCTATATTAATGGAATAATATGTGCCCCTAACAGGAGAAGTGGGCTTAGAAATGTATAATGACTGTGGGTGGCCATTCCAGTGCTGAACGTGGTACCCTAACTTGTAGTGGCGATAACGCAGAAGGATTAAGAACAAATACACTGGCATCAGCAAGTGTTTCTAGGTTCTGATTCTATCACTTACCAGCTGTGTGGCCTTGGGAAAGTTACTTAACCTTTCTGAGCTTCATTTTTCTCATTGGCCAAGTGAGGATCCTAATAGTGCCACTCTTATAGAGACATTGTAAAGGTTCAGTCTGGTCATTTATGCAAGGAATCAAGCACTCCATTGGTATAAGCTATTAAGAGTAATATAGCATTTTCTTAATTTTAGGTGCACAATTTCCTGAAATCAGAACATGTCTTATAATAGATATTCACGTGTATTATTTTGTTCCCTCCCACCACACAGCAGCCTTTCGTAGTTACCAACCTGAGCTCTTGGGGAGAACAAGAAGTGAAATCTGCTAAACCAAGCATGCAGCTACATTTGTTTCTTCAGTACCCCAGGTAGGATGCCATTCAGAATTCAGCAAACAAGACAGGCTACCACTCACCCCTTCTTCCTGTGAGCCTGGTTGCGGTTCTAGACCAGATGGCTGCACATACATCACCCATTTAATCCTCGTGTCAGTCGTGTGAGGGCAGCATTAGTCTCCCCATCTGGACACTGAGGCTCAGCGTGTCTAGGAAGCTCGCCCGAAAGCATGTCTCTAGAAAATAGTGCATCCAGTTTATAAGCCAGGTCTGTTTGACTTCATTGCCTAGGCCAGTTCCCAGGACGCTATAAGAAAGCTGGGAATTACCGCTCTTCCTACTTCCAGGTTATTAACTCCCAGGCTAAGGCCTCATATGTGGCCTCTAACACACAGTGGTTCTCTGGGGGCTAGAAGAGGTGTGTGGGAAAAGGGACCGGTATAGGCTCCGGTGCTCCATCCTACATCCCCCTCCTGAATGGGGATGTGTGCACACACAGGCACACGTGCACACACACACACACATTCACATACATGCACTCATTCACGGACACATATGGCAGCCATCTGAGGGACGGGGTGAGGGTGGGCTTCACTGGAGCAAGGATGCTGGTTGTTCCCCGACAGCCTCCTGGGACCGTCACTACTTTAGCAAAGTTCCCAGACCACGGATTGGCCCCCAACCTCACAGGCCTAGAAACAGGGTTTTGTCCACAGAGGAAGAGGACTCGGGAAACCTGATTCAGACACTCACAGAGGACTGACGCCTCAGCCACCTGTCAGTGTACTGATTGGCAGTGAGCGCTCTGGGTGCCCAGCGGCCTGCGCCATTTGTGGGCCTGACTGGGCTCTGTGTCCCTGGCGACAGCCTCTTACAAAGCCAAACTGCCAGCGGGTGCTTAGTGAGCATGCAGTCAGGGCAGGGTGGCAGGAAGGTCTGAGGTCTTGTCCCCAAGAGGCATGACCTGCAAGGGCACCAGCCTCAGCTGCAGGCCTGGCCCTGCTCCCTCCCCCTGAGCAAAGCCCTGTGGGACCTTTGCCTCTGTGGCTCCCAAATGGGGCTTCCTGAGGCTGACCAGCCCTCTCCTCCTGGTAGTCCCCACCTCTTCCTGGACGTGACAGCCTCCATGTCTGGCTGCCTCTCTGAGGTGAAGTTGCCTAGCTCTGCCTGATCACTGTCCCTCCCCCACATCCAGTGTGCACTGCCCCTCCCCCCATCATGCATGGTGGCCACCTCATCTGGAAGAGTAGGTGAGGGGCCCTCAACTACCAGAGTCTGCAGAGCAGAGGAAGAGGTGCTGGCCTATTTCCTGCTGCTGCTACACTGCTGAGTGAGCCTAAATGCAAGGGGTCCCACTCCGTCCCACCAGGGTGGGTCCCTGTAATTTTAGCTCCGCCATCCTGAGGCTGGAAGTTCTCTTGCCCCAGACCTGATGAGACATATGTAGCAGATGAGCCTTGAGGAAGGACGCCTCTAAGCCCAGTTCACAGACCTCTGAATCCCTTATCCAGAGGCTCCTCTCTCAATCCTCACCCCACAGCCTGCCGTATTCTCTGAGAAGTATCCCAGCCTCTCTCCAGCACTGAGCCCAACCCTGAGGGACACCCACCACGTTCCTGCAGCCACTCCCCCCCTCCCCAGGGTGATCATGTTCCTTGGGGCTCCCCATGGTCTCCTGGTACTGCCTGAGGTCCCTGAGAACATCTGGATAATAATAACGAACATTTATCATAATAACAGCATCTATCATACACATAACAAATACGTACTATACGTCAGGTCCTCTGCTGAACGTTTTACATGCATTAGAATCTCATTTAATCCTGCAAACAACCCCGAGAGACGGGTGTTGTTCACATTTCCTGGATGAGGAAACCAAGAAGCCAAGAGTAGAGCCCTCAGTGTCGCCCAGCTAATATGTGGCAGGGCCAGGCCTTGAACCCAGACCTGTCTGGCTTCAGAGCCCATGAGTATAAGCAGTGCTCTATCCTGCTCCCCCTCCAGCAGTGCCAGCTGTCTAGTGGCACTGCCAAGTGTGCCACAGGGGCAGGAATAGTGAGAGGCTTTGACTCCTCCATCATTTATTCAGAAGGGCTAGGAAGAAAACATAGTTCATGGGATAGGAATAATGGAGGGTGCTATTTAGATGGGGTGATCAAAGTTTGAGTCAGCGCCCCCATATTTTTATATGGACTATTAAATTCTTAATTCTATCTATTTTGCTATGCAAAAGCAGCTTTCAATCCTGTCCCGGTCCAAGCATCGCCTCCTAAAGGATATTGATTCCTCCATCAACATCCAGGGCTAGGACCACTTCCAAGTGAACCTGCCCACCCTGTTGGCCTCCCCAGGACTACCTTCTGTGGCCAAGACAGCTTTCACCAGACTGTGCCTCGTGCATGATCGGCAGCTCAATTCCAGGTCCCCAGCTCCCCAGCCCACAGGCACTGGGAGCTTCTGCACCAGGCTGCCCTTTGCAGAGCCACCCCATCACACAGGCAAAAGGCTCTTTCTTTCCCTCGGTTCACTGGCATGGCATCCAAAGGAGGAGAACTGCAGTGAGAAAAAAATAAAGATTTTAAGAATCTTTATTAAAAATAAAGGTTTTAAGATTTTTTGGCATAATTCAAAGGGAGATTATGCTAAGTCTAGAGAGAAAAATCTTTTCATCAAAGGAGCATCATTAGAATTTTCCACATCATTTAAACCTCTGTGATCATTTAAACCAGTGCATTTTAAAAAATAAATAAATAATAATACCATTTTAAAAGTATGCAAAATATGTTTAAGTAAATGCCGGGAAAGCTGCTCATAGGTCCTTCTTCTCTCCCACTATCAAGTAGAACTGATAAGCATGGTTTTCTGAATAACTAACATGAAAAGGAATCAGGCCAAAAGCCTTGGCCAAGGACTACAGTGTGCACAGAAGGGAAATGGGGGGGGACCCACAATAAGATGAATAGAAGACAGCAGGTCTGTTCAACAAATACATTTTAAACACCTACTGTATGCCAGGCCCTGTGTCAGGCATTTATGATACAGAGATTTTAAAAAAGAAGAAAAGAAAAGGCCAGTCTCAGGCAGCTCCAGGTCTAACGGGGGTGCCGGACTGGTACTCCAGCGACGACGGCATGATGAAAGCACAAGGGCCTTTGACATACACAGGAAACTCTAGAGTTTCGTTCCCAGCTCTTTGACTCAATTGGGAAAGTCACTGAACCGTCTGTGCCGCCCTTTTCTCATTTAGAAAGTGAGGATAATGAAAATGAGCTAAAGTGTGTAAATCCCCGGAAAGAGTGCCTGCTACCTGCTGTACGTGCTCGCCCTTCCTGTTGTTGTTATAGTAGATGGAGCACCCAGTCTAGGCCCCATCCCCTCGCCCACCACCACCAAAGGCAAGGTTTGCAGAAGGCTTGCTGAGCTGTGCTACCAAGGATGGGGGAGTTGGCCAAGTGGAGCAGGTGGGAGGAAGAGGAAATGGCAGGGGGGAAGAAGAGGCGTATTAAAGTGGATGTTGTATGTGAGGAACTCTATCACAAGGATGATGAATAATGAGATCTGGAGAGCAGAGTGGTAGCAGATAAGGCAGGGAGGTACACAGAGGTCAGTTCTTGGGGAATATTTCTTTGTCGGCCTAAAGAGCTTCAGTGGTTTTGTTTGTGTGTTGGAAGCTGTTGGAGGGTTTTAAACAGAGCAGCAGCATAATCAGATTTACAACCTAGAAAAGAACTTTGCCTGGGGAGAGGTTGGAAGAAGGGTCAGCTGATAGAAGACTAACCAATCTTCCTCCTAAGAAATGAGGGGGACAAAAAGTGGAATGGGTCAAGAGACAAAAATCAAAAGATATTTAGGATTTTCAGTCTAAGATGGTGAATTGAATATGTGCATGCATTTTTATCTATGCTCCCTCTTAAAACCCCACTAAAACAACAGTAAATGATTTTTTTACAGTATAAACCCCAAAGACAAAAGAGAATAAAGAATCAATAGCAATACATTTTTGGAAACTGAAAGCAGACAACTAGTTGATAATGGACAAGGGAACTCGATTCTAGCCAGGCAATGAGCAAAACCAAGTACCACTTGAACTGTACCATATAAGCCCATAGGTCCAGGCCCAGGCAGCACTGGGACTTCTCCAAGTGAGGGGGACAGGGGCTCAGGTGCGAACACTGAGTGAATGTCTATCTTCAGAGCAGTTAGAGACACAGTCCCACGCTGGATGACTGCCCCTTCCCACTAGAGCATCATCTCTAACCTCTAGGATAGCGTTGCCCATAGAAATAGTGTGAGCCACATACATAATTTAAAATTTTCTAGTATTCTCACCTTTAAAAAGTAAAAAGAAATATAGCTAATTTAACTCAATATATCCAAAATATCATTATAAAAAATTATTAGTGAACTCTTTTACATTTTTATTTTTCAAAAAACTGTGTATTTTATACTCACATCAATTTGGACACTAAGTTTTCATCAGAAATACTTGATCTGTGTTTAGATTTCATAAAATCTACAGTTTAAAAAGTTCAAATTGTTCTAAAATATGTTAATGTTTCCCAATATCAAAGTAGGCATTTTTAAAGTACATTTATTAAAATTAAAAATGTAGTCCCCAAGTTATAGTAGGCACATGTTAAGCACTAAGAGTCCCATGTGGCTGGAGGCTACTGTATTGAACAGCACAGGATCTCTGGACTAAGAGAGTCCAAGTCCAGTGGAAACCAAGGGCACTATACTTCAAACAGTGTTTGTCTACTTAGAGGACGTGGAGACTTCCAGCCTTCCTCTCCACATGGACTCTGGTGATTGCTGTTAAGCCAGGAGACTGCAGATTCTTGTCCAGGAAATTGGAGCAGTCCAAGAGGAAGGCACAAACCTCTGATAACAAGGGATCCACCTAAGCAATCTAGCAAAATCACCCTATATTAAGGCCCAGAATTGGTGAGACAAAAGCAGACAGACAAGGATCACCAAACATGTAAGGAATGCCTCTATCCCGGAGACAGACTAAAATACATGGGGAAAAGCAATGTGAGGGGAAGAGACTATACAAGAAAAAGAAAGCATTCAGATATCTATATATATAAAAGGCTAATATGCAAAGTGTCCCCTCGGGAGTTCGACAGGGAGACCAGGAGTTCGATTGTTCACTATGATGTGTGCTGACCACCAGGGGGAGGTGTGGAGCATGGCGGACTACCCGCAGCAGTGGTGGGGCGGTGGGGAGCAAGGGAAGGAGGAGGTGGGGAGGTGGGGAAGCAGGGAACCTGATTGGCCCTGATCCCTGGCCAGGCCTAGGGACCCTACCTGTGCACGAATTTCGTGCACTGGGGCCTCTGGTCTATTGATAATAATTACCTTAGAGAGGCAAGTGAAGATTTTGATTCACTGAATTAGACAAGAAGCTTATTAAAAAGTAATATTCAGGAAACAAACAACAATTAAAGTGCTCTTGGAAATTTACACAAACCTGTGAGCAGGAATGAAAGATCCATACAGGGGCTAGGAAGATAAAATCGAGTAAATCTCCCAGAAAGTACAGCCAAAAGATAAGGAGATGGAAAATGAGAGAGGAGAGATTTTTTAAATGGAGGGTCAGATCAGAAGATACAGTAGCTGAAAAATAAGAATTCTAGTGTAAAGGGGAGAAAATGGTGGGGAGGGAAACATTTAAGAAAATGTTTTTTTCAAGAAAATATCCTGGAGTGCCCTCAGCAGTCCCAGATCTGTCTCTTGCTTCAATAGTGTTTGGACAGAACAGACCGAGGGACACCCCTTCTTCCAGCCTCCGGCCACTCTCCTGCGTCTTATCCAGTCACCACCACCTTTAGAACCACCTCTGAGACCAGCCAACACACCAGGTGTTTTTTTCTACCTTAACTCTTTATTGCTGAACAACCGTGTGCTCCCAAATTTGTCAGAATTATTCCACTGAGGTGGAGGCTGTGGTCAACCGCCTGGCCAACCTGCATCTGCGGGCCCCCCACACCTACCTCTCTCTGGGCTTCTATTTCAACTGTGATGATGTGGCTCTGGAGAGCGAGGGCCACTTCTTCCCTGAGTTGGCGGAGAAGAAGCTTGAGGGCTCTGAGCATCTCTTAAAGTTGCAAAATGAGCTCGGTGGCCGCCTTCTCTTCCAGGATGTGCTGAAGCCTTCCCAAGATGAGTGGGTGGGGCAAAACTCAGGATGCCATGGAAGCCGCCCTGGCCTTGGAGAGGAACCTGAACCAGCCGTTTTGGAGCTGCATGCCCTGGGTTCTGCCCATGCAGACCCTCATCTCTGTGACTTCCTGGAGAAACATTTCCTGGATGAACAAGTGAAACTCATGAAGAAGATGGGCAACATCTGACTGACCTCTGCAGGCTGGCCGGCCCCCAGACTGGGCTGGGCAAGTATCTCTATGAAAGGCTCACCCTCAAGCACGACTTGGAGCCTTTGGAGCCCAGAGGCCTTTGAGGGGCCCCTCTGCATTCCCCTGGTGTCTGGCTTTTACCTGAGCCTCTCCCTGAAACCACTAGCCATTCTTTTAACCACCCTGAAGTCCTCTCCCATGCATTGGACCAAATGAAACAATAAAACTTTTTGCAGCAAAAAAAAGAAAGAAAGGAAGGAAGGAAGGAAGGAAGGAAGGAAGGAAGGAAGAAAGAAAGAAAGAAAGAAAGAAAGAAGAAAGGAAGGAAGGAAGGAAGGAAGGAAGAAAAGGAAAGAAACAAAGGAAAGAAAATATCCTGGAGTTTCCATAATAAAAGGGCCCATTGAGCACCCAGCACAATGGATAAAAATAGTCACTCTAAAGCATAGAAGGAAAATTCAGAACCCCGGGGCCAAATAAAATACCCTGAAAACTTGAAGAGAAAAGGAGGGGAAAAGATTACCAAGAAAATGAATCAAAATATGATTGACATGAAACTTCCCAACGGCAACTCTGACATCTAAAAAAAAAAAACAAAGCAATGCCATAAAATACTGAGGGAAAATAAGTTTTAACTCAGAATTCTATACTTACTCAAATACAATAGTTGAATAGAAACAGTTAGAGGCTTGCCAAGTTAAAAAAATATATCACCGCCAACTTTCTCTGAGAGTTGCTGGAGGATATGACACACCAAAATGAGGAAGTAAGTGAAGAAGATGACATGAGATGCAAGAAACAGGGGGTCTGGCACAAGTGAGACGCAAAGGGCCCCTAGGATACTGGTGAGGAATGAATGAGTATGGTCTCTGTGCAGCATAGAGATCAGCAGGCAGCTCAAAGTTGGTCAGAAGCTTCATAAGCAATTTCTTCAAGAAAATGTTTATAAACTACTAATATGTTGAAATATATGGAGAGGAAATTGAGACATCTGGGAGAATACTTAGGGGTTGAATTAGTGATGAATACAAAGAACACAATGGAAAAATATTAATAGAAGATAATTATAAATGCCACAGAGAATAAAGAGTTATGCAAAAAAAAGACAAGTAATAACTAAGCTGAAAATAAATTTTACAGTCACAATCATGTAAATATGAATCTTGAGCAAGCTGAAATTATCATATGAATATGAAGGGAGAGTGAGGGAGTTGCAGAAGTGTGTGGTGTGTGAACACGAGGAGATAAGAGTGAACAACTAAAGGCTCAGCCACCATAGAAGAAGTCAACAGATGAGGCTGACAGTGAGCTACCAAGAAGCAGTAGTATGAACATATATTCAGAACTGGAGGTAAATACTAAAAAAAAAACACAAAAGGAGAGGAGACTCGATGGGGTGGAGTGACCTGGGGCAGGGACTGCAGTAATTTTGTAAAGGACTTGCTCAAACTATGGTCCCATTTAACTTTTTTAAAAAAACTAAAACTTTAAACAAAGGAACTATTTAGGATTGACAGAATATTCTAGTTGTGGGGAGAAAAAAGAAAGAGCATTAGTCAGCTCAGGCTGCCATAACAAAATACCATAGACTCGGTGGCATAACCAGCAGGAATCTATGTTTCCAGCTCTGGAGGCTGGAAGTCCAAAATCAAGATCCAGCAGGGTAGCTCCTGGTGAGAGGTCTCTTTCTGGCTTGCAGATAATCAGCTTCTTGCTGTTTCCTCACATGTCCTCTTCTTATAAAGCCACAGTCCTAACAGATTGCTATCTTATAACCTCATTTAACCTTTATCTCCTAAAGACTCTACCTCCAGATATGGTGGTATTAGGGGCTAGGGCTTCAACATTCAATTTAGTTCATAGCAAGGAGTCAGGGTTGATTGTTCATTTCTAGTTTGAGTTATTAAATGGATGGGGATGTCACAACATAGATACAAAGCCTAAGCAGGCCTGGCCAGTTTTGCTCAGTGGTTAGAGTGTTGGTCCGAGCACTGAAAAGTTGCAGGTTCGATTCCCAGTCAAGGGCACATGCCTCAGTTGCAGGCTTAATCCCTGGTCCTGGTCCAGGTGCGTGCAGGAGGCAACCAGTCTATGTGTCTCTCTCACATCAATGTTTCTCTCTCTCTCTTTACCCCTCCTTCCTCCCTTCCACTCTCTTTTTAAAGATCAATGGAAAAAATATCCTCGAGTGAGGATTAGCAACAACAACAAAAACCTAAGCAGGAGGGCAAGGAACCAATCAATTGGCAATGACAAGGTCCAGGTTAGGATAAGTCTGCAGTACCAGTGAGACAGCTGAGAGGAGTATCCAGCTGATCATTGTACATAGAGTTCGGAGCTCATAGCCCAGATCTGAGCTGGAAACTATCGTTCCAATTAAAGCCACAGACTTTCTGGGAATGGAGTGGGGTAAAAAGGAAAGGAAGGGCAAACTCAAACCCCTAAAGATCACCAAGGCTTAAGGGTCAATGTGTTTCATGAAGAGGAGACCCCAAGGAAGCTGAGGAAGTGATCAATGGTTAAATGCTCCAGAGAGACCTAATGATGTAAGGATTGAAAACTGTCCTGGTGGCCTGATGGCGAGGAGGACATGGCAGCCTTAGCCAGAGCGAGTTGAGTGGGGTGATGGGGACAGATGCCACCCCACGTTGAGGAGCAAATGGGAAACAAGTGGATGGGGCATGAGTAGATGGTAGAGCGCCCTTTCCAGATATTTGGCTGTGAAGGAGATAAAGTGAAGGTATAGCTTCAAGCACAATGATTATGTGTTTAGAGAGAAAAACCATGAGGGAAAGAAGATATGGAAGAGACAAGTGATCATTGAAAGAGTGAGGCTATGGTAAATATGAAAGGGGGTGGGATACAAAGCCATGGTGATGGGATACGTCTTAGGAAAAGCACGCCTTCATAGGAATGGAAGAGAGTAGGATAAAAAGGGAAAGGGGAAGAAAGTAGGAGAAAAGGATAAAATATGGAGACTGATCACCCCCATAATTTAATCTCTTTTGTGTAATTCTCTCAGGAGTTACTGAGAGAGAACACTTGGTCACCACCCTCTATGGCAGTGGTTCTCAACCTTCCTAATGCCGCGACCCTTTAATACAGTTCCTCATGTTGTGGTGACCCCCAACCATAAAATTATTTTCGTTGCTACTTCATAACTGTAATTTTGCTATGAATCGTAATGTAAATATCTGATATGCAGGATGTATTTTCATTGTTACAAATTGAACATAATTAAAGCATAGTGATTAATCACAAAAACAATATGTAATTATATATTGTTTTCCGATGGTCTTAGGTGACAGGCGACCCCTGTGAAAGGGTCGTTCGACCCCGGTCGCGACCCACAGGTTGAGAACCGCTGCTCTATGGTTTGTTTTTGCTCCTGCCCCATTCTTTCTTTCCTCACCTTGTTCTTCTGGGCTCCAGCTTCTTGTCCTTTTCCCTGTGCTACTTGCCTGTCATTGATATGGTCTTTGCTGAGCCTCCACTGCCTCAAAGCACAAAGGCAACTGAGGGGGCTGGGACTAAGGGGTTTAGGTCCAAGTACCCAATACACAGCTAATGAGCCCCCCAGGGGACACAGGGGAAAACAGGTGGAGGCATAGCTGGGTCATAGCTGTCCTTCAGGGAGATGCCTCTCTGGCAGGGAGACTGTCACATTCCTCCACACCTGCCTGATAGATTGAGGGGATGGAAGAGTACAGAGGAGGTCAGTCCACCAACATGTGAGTCCTTCATCAGGTCCCTGGTCATTTCCAACCCTTTCAAATGAAATACAAAAAATTCTCAGACCCACAACCTTACACAGTGGCTGTACTCTTAGTTTTTACTGACTGAGGAAATGTAATTCCAAGAGGATCCTCTGAATCTACTACTGCCTTGAAGTATTTTCTTTTTCACAAGTGCATCTACATATTTGCAACATACGTGAATACGTAATTCCAAGATATACCTGCCTATAAGCAATGCTTGGTGAGTGTATGGCTCTGTGAAACTCTGCAATAAATCTACTTTTCTTAGCCATCAGGGTCCCAGTTCCTCTGGTTGGAAAAGATGGGTCCAGATTTTGCCAGGGTTGGGGAGTGAAGTGGGGAGATACTCTGCCATGGCTGGGAAGTATCTTCATGAGATCAAACCAGCTGATCAGCAAGATCAGGGAATGGAAATCCTCCCAGAGAGTTCTACGTGTCTTCATTTCCTCCTACATGGAGTTTGCCACCCAATCCTGCAGGCACCAAAGAATAATACCTAATTGAGTGTGTGACTCCCCACATCTAAATGAATATGTCGAGATCACTGGAGTGAATAAATGTTTAAATTAGGAACTGTGGCAGATTATTATTTGTATCAAAGCTCTCTCTTCGGGATTAAGAAAAATGGTCTTGCCCCCCCTTCCTCCCCGCCTCAATTTTTGAGCAGACTAGGGGCCGGCGTACGACTCACCACATTTACATGTGATCTCATTTAATCTTGACACCCTCATGGAGTATGCTCATCCTCATTTTATAGATGTGGAAACTGAGGATCAGAGAGGTCATTTGTGTTGCCCAAAGTCGCATAGCCAATAGATGATGGAGTTAGGATCCAAACTCAGATTCTGTATGGTACAAATTTTCTTTTCGCTACAGTACATAGTCTTTTTTTTCCTCTGAAATATAGAGCTTTTGTCAAGAGATAAAGAAGAGGTAGGGGGTGGGTGGTAGTCATTTTTTAAGCTGGTTCCAGGCAGAAGGAACTCCTTCTAATGGCATTTCCATAATTAGAAAGCTTTTTTTTCCTGATAGTTATAATTCAGGCAATTGCAGTGACATTCAGCTGAAACCTGGCATGCAAGATGTTCCTTTCTCTTAAAAGTTCACTTTTAATTGGTCCCAGTTCTTTCCAAGTCTGGAAGAAGTGCACAATGTGTACTTCTGACGTTTCCGATGTAGAAGCCTGTTTGACACCAGTACTCAATCCCTGGATTTTATTCTGAATTCCCCAGTAAGAGGCAGGGAGGACTGGATGGGAGAGGCAGACAAAGAGGAAAAGGGTGGGGGCTCCTCAAACAAAGGGACTTCTCCCTAGAGCACAGGGGGACTCAAGATTCCAGAGTACATTCTATAAACCATATGGGGTAGGAAAATACCCTGCAGAGGGAGCACTCCCTCACCCCACACATCTCCAGGGACACTTGGGCTGTAACGATGACGCCCCCACTCTCCCAGTCTGAACAGCCTTGACTGAGTCTTCCACCGTAATTAAGGTGGACACCCTCAAGAGAAGCTGGATTGTGTCTGGTCAAGTAAGAATCCTCTAGAATTCTCAATTCTCTGGTCTTAAGAAATAGCCCAAATCCCAAAGAGTTCTAGTATTTGTATGAAATGGAGAGAAAAACCAGGGAACCAGAGTAGGGTGATGGGGAGAACGAAGGATGAAGTAGGACCAGAAGATGTAGATTGAAGTTTGCTGTATGCTATTGATGTAAAGTCCTTGAGCCTTGACTTCCTGGGCCAAAAAGAAATTGAATTAATAATCCCAGCTAGTGAGGACTAGACGTGGCATTATATCTAGCCTCGTTCAAACTACTGTTTCTTACTATAGCAGACTAGATGTTCTAACAAACACTCTGATTATGCTAAATGAAGTATGAGAACAAATGAGTTAGGAAGACAGTAAAAAATTCTCAGAAGCCCAAAATTAGGTATAGGTGTTGGAAGCCTAAAAGAACACTGAAACCAAATTTCCCTTGAGGACATTTGGAAAACCCAGGTGGCCTTGAGCTTCGTATATAAGACCCAGAAGTTTATAGGAAACAAGAGATGAGCCCTATGGCCCATCCAAAGTGAGGAATCTAAACAGGAGAACCACCCCCCACCCCACCCCCACCCCACCCCATATAAAGCTAGGAACTCAAAGCACGGTGTCCTCACGAGTGAAGTAGAAATAATAGGTTGGTAAAAAAAAAAAAAAAATTGACCACCTCAAATCTTGGCTTCTAGATGAAAAAGAAAAAGATTTCTGAGAATTACAACTACAAGCCCAAGTCACAATCAAGATAAGAAGCTCAAATTTTTTTATCTGAATTATCCACAAAACCCCAAGCTGCGACTGTCACTTAAAGATACCCTGTTTAATAGTGCCCCCAGGAGCCTGTCAGAAACAAACAAATCCTTTTTGGAGAAACTCATCTTCAACCCAGGCTTCAATAATTTCTATAAGTAACATTGAAAAAATATGTAATCTGCTCAAAAAAGCATAACACACAAGGAAACATGACACCATAAGTAAAAGCCAGCAGAAACAGTATCAGTTCATCATAACCCGTAAAGACACCAGATATTAGAACTAACAGACACAAAATGCAAAGTAGGTTTGATATGCTTAGAAATAAAAATAAGAGTAGGGAGAACTATAAACATGAGCAAACAGATTAGAAAAACAAAAGAGTATAGTAATTGAAGTCAAAAGCCAATGAATGAGTGTAACATTCTTAGACACACCTAAAAAGAAATTTTATCATCTCTAAAGCAAATCTGAAAATATTATCCAAAATGTAGCATAGAAGTAAAAAATAATAATTTTTTTAATATGTGAAAGAGAAGTTAAGAGACATGGAAGCTAAAGTGAGAAGGTCTAACTTACATCTAACCAGTTTCAAAAGAAGAGGAGAAAACAATATTTGAAGAACTGATGGCTGAGAGTTTTTCAAGACTGAAAAAGACATCTTCAGATTCAGCAAATTCCAAGCAGAATAATTAAAACAAAATTCACTTCTAAATATAGTGAATCTTCAAAACACAAAAGACAAAGAGAGGACCTTTAAAATAACAAGGAGGGGGTGGAAAGACAAACAGAAAACAACCAAGCTGACAGGTGACTTCTCAATGAAAACCAAAGAACAATGGGATGATATCTTCAGGTGCTGAGAAAAAAAGTAAATTGTAGACTCGGCAAAAATGTCCACCAAGAATGGGGGTGAAATTTCCAGACAAAAATTCAGATGGGTGTCACCAGAAGACCCTCACTGTGCCAGTTACCAATGTATTATCTCTCGGCTCCAAATTTGTTCTTCTGCTTTGCAATGTAGAAATGGACTCTTTAAACACTTTTCCTTTGCCAGCTGGCATCACAGTAAGCTTCGTCAATAAAAGACACTGGAAAGACATTGTAGAGTTTTCCTTCCGGGTTCCAGTTCTTGACCTCTCAGCCCAGCTTCTCCAGAATCTGACTCCTCCCTGACAGGACAATCAGCCAGCAGCTTCCCCAGTAGCTCCCTCAGGTGGTATCTTAGTGGAGTGCCTCTAGCAAGACAACTCGATCAACAGCCTTCCCTGGCGACCTGGAGGACAGATTTCCACAAATTCCACTACAGCAACTTCTCTGCCATTGAAATTGGTAAATATGGGTAAATTTTAAAAATATACGTTCATTTCCTTCTTTCATCTTCCTAAGTCTGATGCCTCTAAAACAAATCTCCAAGAAAATTATCCCTTTGGTCCTCCCCTCCTAGGCCAGCCAAATGGTGGTGTGATGAAAGCATGAGCTCTGGAGTCAGACAGACCAGGGTATAAATCACAGCTCTGCCACTTGCCAGCTATGTGACCTCCAAGAAATTGCTTAACCTCTTTAAGCCTGTTTCCTCATCTGATAACAGAGACTAAACCATCCATTTGCCATGAGACTTAACTTAGATAACCTATTTGAAACTGCCTACTAGAACATAGTACCTTCTCACTTTTAAAGAAACCATTTAGAAAAGACAGGCTTCCCCCAGAGATCCCTGAATCCCTCTCCTGGTCATAGAGTTTTCTTTCCTTCAGAGGACCTCCATGCTCATGAAAGGAATTCTCCAATGTTCTTTGCCTAATGGGTTTATTGTATTAGCTGATGTATGTCTGCACAAAGCTCAGAAAAAGAAAAGTGTTGAGCCAGCTCCTTCCACCACCTGGTTCTCTTCCCTACCTAATGGGTTTCTAAATCTTTAAATCAGAGCCCTGGATATTTGGCCCTCCTGCTATAATCAGATCCAGGAGAGACTAGCTGTCCTGAGCCAAGGATGAAGGGGAAAGTCAAGGATATCTAATGACATTTGCTATGCTGTCAGTCTGAAGCCAATCCATCTTAGCTGGCACTGACTGAGCCAGACCATTATGTAATATACAGGGCTGGTGGGAGGGGAGGGGAGGTTGACATCAAGATTTCCCAAGTCCACACATAATGTGGGTATTGGCCAACTCTGCTCGCCCACCCATGATGTGTGTGAGTCTGGCTAGTTTGAATGGATGCCAGCTAGGCCCTGTACTATTCAGTCATTTAGCCTCTTGATCATCATTCTGTTAGTGACACAAACAATAGTCCTTTGAAAGGAAAGTTGGGGGCTGGAATCTTAGCTAATTTAAAGACTTTCAGAAGAATTATTGAACCAGAATAGATAACTATGGGTCCTTTCAGCACTCATTCTGATTGTAAGAAGCCAGGCTAGAGATCAGGCCTGTTTGGAAGGCGGGATTTATGCGGAAGGTGGGGTCTTCACCCAGGGATCATGACAGCCTATAGTGTCCAACCCCAGAGAACTTCCCGGGGTCAAATACTTGCTTTTTTCAGACCCAGATACCATGTTGAAAACTCTTAAAGGGGGAGGAAACCTCACCTGAGGTGAGCCCAAGGAGCTCTCCCACGAGGACACAGCTACCTGGGTAGCAATAAAGTGTCCCAAGTAAAAGGCTCTGTCATCCAAGTGCCATTAGGGCAAAGCTCTCTGGAGCGACTCCACTCAGCATCAGCATCAACAGACCAGCTAGAGCCAGTTCGGTGACAGCCTGGCCTGAATCACACTGGCCTGAGCTGAGATGACCTTATAAACTCACCTGCAAGACACATTGCTGTCCTGCCTGCCCTTGTCATCCAGATGGTCTTTGTTTGAAACCTGAAGTCAGCAAACTTTTTCTGTAAATGACCTGATAGCAAATCCTTAACACTTTGTGAGCCAAATAGTCTCAATTGTTGCAAATACTCAATTCAGAGTTTGTAGCATAAAAATAGTCAGGCAACATGCAAATGAACATGACTATGTTCCAATAGAACTTTATATACAAAAACAGGTGGCGGGCCAGGTTTGTCCGTCAACCCCTGATATAAACTCATGACAATCTTAGCCTACCAGCTGGATTCTCCCTGATTCTGGGTTACATTCATCAAAGAGCTCTTCCCTTCTGTGCCTGGCCAATTCTTCCAGGACTTTGGCTCTCCTGTGGCTGTCCAGGGCCAGACACCCCATCCTTGGATATCTCCAAACTCCTCATCCCTGCCTTTCCACTCCCTACCTCTTACTATGTTGTCCAAGACACCAAATGCCTTGCGGTTGTCCAAAGTTCCCCTCCATGCCTTTACTCATGCTGTCTCCTCTGCCTGGATGCCCTTCCCCCTCCTCCTCACCAGCTGTTTCTTCAACCTTTAAGAAGCAACTCAGCCATGTTATCTTCTAGAAGGCCTTCTTTACACTACCCTCCATCCCTCTGCACCCCTCCTTTCCACTCCCATAATACTCCATGATTTCCCCATTATTTGAAAAGTGTTCATTTATTGGTCTAACGCTCTAATTAGGTTGCAGGTTTCTGGAGGGCAAGAACAGTTTCTTACTCATTTATGTGTCCCTAGTACCCAACTGTGGCTCAGAGTAATGGCTGAGAGAACAATCAGCTGGACAAATGAATCACTATGCATAGCCTTTTGCAGGGAGTCTCCGTGCTCTGCATACACATTTCCTCATCTCCTTGCATATTGCCATGGAGCATCCTGCAATCAATCCCCCATGTCTGACTCTCATTTCCATCCCCGCCCTGTCTGCGTGTCTAATGCTTTCACAATCAGTTCTCTCCTTGGAGGATGAAGCCTGCATTCTTCTTCCCCCTTCTTCTCTGGACTTCCAGAGAACCTCAGAGCTCTGCCACCTTAGCCACTTCCCAGAGGTGAGCATTTCAACAGGAGACATGATCAGCAGCTTGAGGTGTTTCATACCTTGGAATAAATAGGAACTTTTCAAACCTGAGAGCATCGTCACCATTAGAAGATGCTCTGTTGGCTGTTAACCAAAGGAGACTGTGGGTGCAAAGAAGTTGGCAATGTAAGAAAAGAAAACACAAGCCCAGATCCCAGCCAGAGAAGCACAGTGCTTAGGGTGTAGTGGAGAGGCATAAAAAAAAAAGGTGAGTTTTAGGCAGCAGGAAAGTTGAAGACTCTGCCTTCGCCAGCTCCTCCCAGCTGTTGACACTCAAGCCAAACATTTGTACATTCAGCCCTGACCAAGCCTTGAGGTTTTCCTGAACCAGGATGGAGAGAAGGTTGGGAGTCTCAGCTCTGTGAGTAGGCATGGCCCAAGGGAGCTCTGGGCCTCCATATTCTCAGATTTGTCAATTCCCCCAAGATCCTATCATGGTGACCCATAGACTAGGCTATAGACTGGGCTCCTCTCTCCATTTCCCTCCCAGTATGTCAATTCTCTGCTGGGACTGCCTGTGTCCTGAGCCCAGCCTTCAAGGCTAAAGTATGGCTACTGACCTAGCCATGCCATCATTTTCTCTGGAGTCTAGAATCCTCCTCCTGCACTCCCTGCTGTTACCTCCCACCTGTCCATGGCTTTACCAACACAAGGAGGGGCTCATCACATGTCCACTCTGGTCCTCTCTGAACCTCACCTCGTCCACGAGCAGAGCCTGAGGCCAGTGCCCATGGAACAGCTTCTATTCCTCTCCCAGGAGCCTTCTCCTCTAGAAGAAATGTTCTCCATCCTCTTGGTGCTCTGAGTTTCCTGGAACATACTCCAGACTCTGCAGCATCAATTTTGGCAGCGTTTTGTCAATTAATCTTTCATCTACATTGATCCTCTGAAAAACGACTTCCTCGTTATCCATCTTACAGTGTTGCCACTTGACGGTCTGAATGGCAAAGCACCCGTCAAACTCCAATGCTCTCTCTGTTGCAGTGAGAGAGCCAGGGCTTTCGAATCAAACAAACCTGAGTGAGAGGCCCAGCTCTGCCACACTCCAGCTACATGACCTTGGGTGAGTCACTTGGTCTCTCAACCTCAGAGGTTAAAAGAACCCCTGTTGAGGAAGGTCATGGTGAAGACATGACCCCCGGCTTGACCATGAGCTGGACCCAGGCAATTGGAGGCTCTCCACTCCCTCCCCGGTGCTTGGAATGGACTCTCTGCTCACCTTCCCCATGCTAGAAGCTGCCCAGGACACAGCCTTGTCATGGTAATGTGGTGATGAGACCATCTAGACTGGGTTCATGATTAAACCCAGCTAAGGACCCCTGGGAACATGACTTCCCCCAATTAGGCCTCTATATAAACTTTTAAGATTTGTAGGCTGGTGCAGAAAACTACTTATCTCAAGACCACCCAAGGCAAGCCTCATAAGTAAGTTCCCTTGTGTTTATTAAACCTGCCACCTGCCAATCTGAAGTGGTCTGCCTCTTTCTTTGGTGTTATTGAGATCAAATCACACAATTCATCTGAGATCCTGCAAACACTATACAAGCGTAAAGCCCATTTTCACTAGTACAGTTTTTCACTGGTTCCCAGGCAGACTGAGGCTGACCTTCAGTTTCTAGGCCTCAGAGAAGCGACGTTGAGGGCACAGGCTTGAGAGGTGTCCCTGAATGCTTCCCATCTCTCCACTGGCAAAGTCACAGCTCACCCTGCAAGGCAAAAGCACAGGTGGAATGGAGCTCAAAGTGAAAGCCAAGACACAGGGTCTTATTTCAGGTGCAGAAACAAAGACAGAGGGTGGTGTGACCAGAACCTCATTTATTACCCCACTCAAAATGGCCCGAATCCTGAGAATGGTTGCTTGGTGCCATCCCCAAGATTCAGGCTGTGGCTTTCCCCAAGGGGTGTGTGCAGAAGACACTGGACACTGGCTTCCTTTTCCCAAGCACCAAGGAAAAGGGACTGAAACTCCATAGCGCATGTCACTGTGAGTGCAGCCCCTCTTTTCTCCTCCCTCTCCCTCTCACGTCATGGTGATCAGCATGGACACAGGCTCTGAGGTCAGGGACACAGCGTCAAGTCCCAGCTCCACCCCCTGCTCATCGCTCTGGGCTTCAGATTCTTATAAAATGGAGATGATGATACCCATTTGTTAGGTTTCTGTGAAGTTTGAATGGATACCAAAGTGCTTTATTAACCTTAAAGTGCTACGTAAATGCTCCTTACTGCATTCCTAACTCTTCATCCCCCAGGGAGGCCCAGGTCCTTCTGCTCGCTCCCCCACCCCCACCTTCAAGGCCGGAGTGGATCAGATCAGATGCACTGGAATCGAAAATCAACCACAGCAGTGTTTCCCTACCAGAGGGCTATGAACTAAAGTTCCCTCTATGAGGAGAGAAGAGACAAAGCTTTCAGTTCCATATTTCAGGCAAAATAAGCAGGTGAACGAATAATTTGGAAGTTACTGGGTTCCTTGTCTCTGAGTCCTAAAACCAAGACTGGTCCTTGGGGAAAATTGTTGCAGGGTGCCTGGAAGTTGAACCAGAAAATACAGCGGGATCTGGGCAGACTCTGACATTCCCCTTTGACTGCCCTCCTTTATTTAGAGCTGGGAGGCCAGGACTTATTCTCCCCGTGGAGCTCCCTGTTTGCAGTTCTACCCTCGCTGTCTAAGTGATCTCCACCACTGATGTGGAGGCTGGAAACAGCCCAATCGCAGAGAGTCAAGATTTGTTTTCATGTCCATCTGAATGACTCTTTGTTGTGAATTTGTCATTTGGGCAAGAAGCAGTCGCAGTTTAAAGCCCATATTACCAGGATTCAAATCCTTAGCTCAACTGATTAGCTTGAGCTAGTGTGCCCCAGTTATCTCATCTCAAAAATGAACATGGAATAATATGTTCTTACAAGATTAAGTTAGTTAATGTAATCTAAGCCCTTAGAATAGTGCCTGGTATGAAATAAGCACCATATGTGTTCGTAGCAGCCATTGTTGTTATTGTTGCTGTTGTTGTTTCATGGT
>NW_005873214.1:0-20188 GCF_000147115.1 Myotis lucifugus
GGTGGGGCAACAGTCCTGAGAAGAGAGCACTTGCTTTAGAGCGAAGGGGCGACAGGTCACATCTGACCTGACCCTGAGCGCAGAACTCTGGCTGAGGGTTCAGATCGGGAGCTAGGAAAATGCACTTGTATTGCTCAGGATTAAGCAGGTGTGTGCACCTTTAAGCTTTGGGATGAGAGTGAGGTGGGCAGCACTCTGGCACGTGTACTATGACTCTCAGATATGTATTTCCCATTAAAATCCACCTTTTAGACTTGCAATGAGGCTTCATTGCCCCATTAAAAACAAACAAAAACAAACAAAAAACAAGAAAGAGAGCAAAAGCAAAGGCATCTCAGAGCAGCAGGGAGCCCATCGGTGCTGCTGCTCTGTTTAGCCTGCCCTGCGCCTGTGGACGGTCAACACCAGGGCAGGATGGCATCCGGGCAGGAGGGAGACGGGTGCCAGGGGCTCAGGGACGCAGAGAGCGTAAGGAACTAAGTTCTGCTTTCGGAGGGATTTCATTGCGAGCTCTTAAATGTCAAGAGACTTTGAATTGCGGAGAGACTGCAGGGTGCCCCTGACCGAGTGAATGAGACCCTGGGCCTCTCTCTCCAAGCGTCTGTCCGTCTGGGCCTGCTGTGCAGACGCATGCGCCCCAAAGACCAGCGCTCCTTCCGCCTGCATTTGGAAAGATCCTCTGAGCATCCAAGGTCCTGGAGTTCAACGTGAGTGACAGGGTCAGAAGTGCATCCTGAGCTGTAGGGGGAAGGAACTGGTCAGGAGGAGGAAGAAAGTCACTTGGATTCTCGGATTCTTAGCGTCATTACACAGGCTCCCTAGTGAACTGTGATGGATTCCTCCCAAAAGGCATTGCTTTGACTTACGTTTTTGCTAAGGAATCAAGATGATGATCATATCCTTTTCTGAATGCAGTGGAAGGGTTAGTATTCTCAAACTAGGCTCCCCTAGGCAGCACCGGCCAGCAGGCTCTGCTTCGACCGCTCCATCCCCGGGGCGGGAGCTAGACTCGGTCCTCGACCCACCCTCCTCACGCCACCCTGACGCCGCCACCCGACCCCGCCACCCCTGGCCATCGCACATGTCAGCCTTTTGCAGGTTACAATTCCCCTTTGCCCTGAGACAACATCTCCGACACATGGCCCAGAGCACCTGGCAGGGCCTCACACATACGCCTGAAAGTTGCAAGGCCAAACTGTACAAACCTCGGCAATTGTACTCCTTCACCCGGTTCTGAAAAAGTCAAGTCTTTTTGTTTTACTACTCACAGCTATAGTTTGTTACAGTGAACAGAGGTTAAACTCAGCCGAGGCAAAGGCCCATGGGACAGGGTCCAGACATGGGTCAGGGTCCAGGGAGACCAGACATGAGCATTCATGTGTCCTCTCCCAGTGAGTCCTATGGACAGCGCTTCATTCTCCCAGCAATGATTTGTAACAACCAGGGAAATTCACCCAAGTCTTAGGATCCACGGTTTTTATTGGGGTCAGCCACATAGGCATGCTCATCACCCCTGTGGCTGACCTAGTTCCATCCCCTCCAGAGATCGAGCTGACACTATATGGATCAAGGCCTCAACCCTAAATCACCCTGTTAACAAAGAGTGTCTGACGCTGCCAAGGCCTCAGGTAAGCAAGCCACTCCCACCGCAGATGCTCTGGGGCTTGGAGGTGACTTCTGGGGGCAGAGCCAGGACCGAGCTCTCTGTGGGATGAGGGTGGGGACCACCATGAAAACGCCAAGTCTCTATTGGTTGGTCTCCACATGCAGACGGCACCCGGTCCCTCTGCCCACCCTCACGCAGAGGAGCCTCCTCACGTAGCCCCTTTCCTTGCATCTGTTTGTGTTGCTCCAGATTGTCTTACGGAGTCGCTCACGCCAGGGAGGAGATGAGCTGTCCGCCTCTTGCCTCGATGCAGGACTCCAACGCGTGGGTGGGCTTAGGGGGTAAATCTCATTGTTGGAAGATTCCCCATTTCTGTTTTCTTCCCTCAGAGGCTCTATCCTTTCTGTGGTCAATGTTTCTCACCTTCAACACTGACATTTTTTTAAAATATATATATTTTATTGATTTTTACAGAGGAAGGGAGAGAGATAGAGAGTTAGAAACATGGATGAGAGAGAAACATCGATGAGAGAGAAACATTGATCAGCTGCCTCCTGTACACCCCCTACTGGGGATGTGCCCGCAACCAAGGTACATGCCCTTGACTGGAATTGAACCTGGGACCCTTCAGTCCACAGGCTGACACTCTATCCATTGAGTCAAACTGGTCAGGGCTCAACACTGACATTTTACTCCAAACCTGTGTATCCTACTTGTGAGGACCAACAACGTCCCCTTGGGCAACATCTCCCCAGCTGAGAACCATGGTCTAGAAGACAACTCGCGTCCTGGAGAGATGCAGAGGCCAAGGCCAAGTCTCCCTCCGATGGCGCCTTGAGGTGCTCCAGCGCCAGTCTTTGATTCTGGAATGTGCTGTGTTCATACAGCCAAGAGATGGGAAGAATTCTGGGCTAATGAGGCCAGAACCCTTTGTCTGAACCTGAGTGGTCCACCCAGGGGGTCAGCCCCATGACCGCAGATGTGGCTCTAACCCCAGGCCTCGGTAGCTTCGGAAGCCAATTCTTTCGGAGAACTTCTTCTCCCCCCCCCCCACCAACCTCCTCCCTCCCCCCGCTTCCCCCGTGGCTATTGCTAGAAATGCCTCAATCCCCACACAGGAGCCGCGTGGCGGTCTGAGAGCTGGAACGGGAGCAGAGCGACGCGGTGACCCTAACGTGGGCGACCCTGACTCGAGCGACCTTGGCGGGGACTCTGGAGTCAGGCCACTCAGTGTTTGCTCTGGCTCACGGCTGCTACCAGGCATGGAAGCAGCGCGAATGTTGTTGCGAGCAGATGACACCACGACCGCGGAGTCTGAATAATGAGGAGCCACTGGGTAACCTCGGGACTCTGCTCAAAGCGTGGACACTTCTGGGGACGCCAGAGGGTCTGCGAGCCCCACTGGCCCGCAGGGCCAGGGAGAAGTCCCCGAGGAGTACAAAGCTTGGTGTGTCCAGGCGATGGCCAGGCCCGGCACGCGCCACGCCCCAGACGCCCCTGGAAACGAAGGCCCTTCGGTCGGACAGACCACCTGGTGTCCAGGGAGCCCTGGTTCTGCGCGAGTCTCCCTCAGCATCTGAGTCTCCCTCAGCATCTCCCACTTCCCCGCCCGTGTCCCCTCACAGCAGGGGCTCGAACCTGCATCCCGAGAGCCTGCTCAACAGGCCCAGGCCAGACTCTGCTCCGTAAACCCTCTGGGTTGTTCCAGCAGAGAAGGGAGTCATGTGATGTCCAGCAGATAAACTGGCCTCCACCAAGAGGGACGCCTCCTCCTGCTCCTGGCCTCTGGGGCCCAGCCTCACTCGGCCTGCGCTCCACTCCTCCGCTCTGTGGGGCAAACTTCCGCGGGGGCCGGGTCTGCCCCACCTGCGCCTGTAAGTGCAGGTTTCTTGGGAGACAGCCATGTCACTCAATGTTGTCTTTGGTCACTGTCACCCCCAAAAGGCCGAGCCAAGAAGTTGCAGTGAGACTGTGGAGCCCACAGAGCCTAAATATTTGCTCTCTGGCTCCTATACAGTTTCACCTCTTGTCTCAATGAAGTTGCGTGTCCTTAACAATCGATGTTTCCCAGCTTCCCGGGAAGAGGCCTTGCGATGTTAGTGACCAGCGAGCCTGAGGGCAGCAGGCCCCCTGGGCTCACTCAGATCCTGATTTCTGGGCACCAGCCATCCTCGTTGGCCAGACTCCTGCAGCTGCCGAGGAAGCAGACAGGGGCCAGGGCTGCTGGAGGGAGCCCCAAACTTCTATCCTTCCCGCTGCAACAGCCAAGGGCCACACACCCTGTAAATGCAAACGCCTCCTGGAGCAGGACTCTGGGATGGGAGCGGTAGGATGCGCAGGGATCTCAGGAGGGAGCGCGGGGCCAGGAGCCGTGGTGGGGAGCCGGGGCCGGGCAGAGTGCAGGCGAGCGAGAAATGCGAGGTCTGATGTGGGACAAATGTGACTGTGCTGGGAAAGGACAGGCTTCGAGCTAAAAATAGCAGATGAGCCAGGGGAAAGGACACGGATTTCCAGCCGCAGGAAGGAGGCAGCAAAGGGAGGGGGGGCTCTCTCGGGATCACAGGGAGAGGCTGGCTTCTCTGCGGCCCCGGGTTAGAGTCTGCAGTGCGGGCAGCTTGACTCAGTCGGAGGACCCAAGTGCTCAGGAGAGTGAGCTATGGAATAAGTAGGGTTTCTCAGTGTTCCTGAGGTTACATTCCCCCCAGACTCAGAGTGACCTAAAGAGCAAGAAAGAAGCGGAGCCCGTCACACAGCTGGCAGTCCCGCGGTCTGGGGGCTCAGGGTGCTTCAGGGCCACGCTCCCGTGCCCTCTGGGTCACCCTCACCCGAAGGCTGGTCCCTTCACCAACGTGTCGGCCGGCAGGGCGCAGGGAGACCACCTACACCAGGCACCAGGCCAGTCGCTTAGCACAGGCGGGAGCATTACACCCTCCCTTTTACCCAGATGTGAAAATCCTCCGGGTGGATGATGGGGAAAGGCAATCGGATTTCACGTCTGTGATATAACTACAGAGGCCAAGAACTCACTGCATACAGTAAGAGAATCTCTGATTTCCCCAGCGTGACTATCCCCGCGTTCCTCTAGGCCGCCAAATCACACGGTGGATGCCCGTCTGTGCCAGTCCTCCTGCGGGCACTGAGGCCCCGTGGAGACTGGGGATCAGACAAGGGCTGGCTGGGAGGGCAGAGCAAGAAGCCAGAGGCCCTGCCCGGGCGCTGTCTGACCTGCTGTTGATGGGATGATGAGGGCGGATGAACCCTGGGGGAGCAACTCAAGCCTGGAACAGGAGTCCCCTTTCTGAAGGTGAGGGGACATCCGTGAAGACTGGTGGGGGCACGGCATTGGGGGGCCTGGCGGGGAGGCAGGAGCAGGTGGGGGGTGCTTCCACAGGAAAGTCTGAGGGCCACTCAGGAGGGATCCCAAGAGCTGGATGGAACAGGAGGACAAGGCGTCTTTAAAGGAGGCAACGCTCAGCTGCGTCCAAGGCAGCCAAGAGGTGGAGAAAGATGCGACTGTGAACGCTCCATTAGGTGCGCCCACAGGGAGGGCCGGGGCCATGACCAGGTGGTTCCAGGGGAGAGGGCGGGTCAGAGGGCAGGAGCTGAGCTGGGGAAGGAGGAGGACCTGAGGCAGGTCAGCTGGGGAGGGGCTGGGAGAGAGGAGGCCGTGCATGCGGTGGGCGGGGTGGGGGGAACTCCACAGGAACCTCGGCCTCCACCGACTGAGAGCCCCTCACACAGCCCGTAAGGGGGCCCCGCGGCTGCCTGCAGCCCCCGCCGCACGGGGTGTGGGGCGGCCTCGGGAGAGCCCCGCCGGTGCTCCGCTGCCGAGCATGGGAACTGAGTGGACAGGCTGGCAGGTCCCGGCGGCTGCCTGCCCGATTTGCTGAACCTGACTGTGGAGGTCCCGGCTTTCATGCCTTCGGTGAGAGTGGTTTTCAGACCTTTCTCAGCTGCATGGGCTCACTGGATGGGTTTCAATCGAGGTCAGAGCTTGTTCAGCAAAGTGTTAGCCCAGCCGGTGCGGCTCGGTGGTTGAGCTTCGACCCATACATCAAGAAGTTGCTGGTTCAATTCCCTGTCAGGGCACATGCCTGGGTTGCCGGCTCGATCCCCAGTAGAAGGCATGCAGGAGGCAGCCAGTCGATGTTTCTCTCTCATCGATGTTTCTATCTCTCTCTCCCTCTCCCTTCCTCTCTCTCCAAACCAATAAAAACATATTTTTAAATTTTTAACCGTTTGTTTTTAATTGCAAAATTTTTATATGTCATATAATCGGTGGGGAAAGCACCCGGTCCCTCTACACGCAGAGAGAGAAAACCGCTCGGAAGATTGTGGCCTGTCTCATTTCTGTCTCCCTGCCGCCCATGCATGTACTAGGCCCCGACGTGCTCAGCCCCTCGCTGGGCCAGGGCCCTCAGGAGCAGCTGTGAGATGTGAGCTGACACCGTCTATGACGAGATAACACACAGGGAAGGAGCAGTCATCCCCCTCAAGGACTGACGGTGGGGCCGGGAGCAAGGGGAGGCACGTGGGGCTGCTCGTGCAAGTCCTGATCAAGTTCTGTCTTTGTTTAAAATTTAATACTTTGTTCATTATGGACTTTTGCACTACTTTTGACTTTCTTCTAAATAAATACTCCATTGAATCATTACACACCTTGATTTCTGAGCTTTTTAGTGCCCTAAGCCTCGCGCCTCCCCCTCCCCCTGGCCCCGTAACACCCTGGCTGAGAGGTGGGCTCTGCACTCAGAGTGGGTTTGGACCTGCCTCTCTCGCTTGGTCCAGGTGTAACTTGAGCCAGTTACCTGACCCCTGGGAGCTCAATATCCTCATTTGTAAAGTGGAGATAATTAAGTTAAGGGAGTTAATGGAGGCAAAGTGCTTAGCCTGGGGATAGCAAATAGCCCATAAATAGAATGTTATTCCAGAGCAACACGAGTAATCCAGGTGGCCACTGCCCATGGAAACGGAGTGTAGGCCACATACGTGACTGAAAGTTTCCTAAGTCATTTACAAAACAAGTGAAAAGAAAAGGTGAAAATAATTTTAATAATGTTATTTCACCCCAAATATCTGGAATGCTACTTCAACAGGAAGTCAATATAAAAGGTGTAACGGGGCATTTTACATGTTCATCCTTGCAGGGTGCCTCATTGTGAACAAGCCACATCTCACCTGCTCAGTAGCCATACGTGGCCAGTGGCTACCCACTAGGATCACACAGACACAGACATTCCCAGAGGGTCACGCGGTGAGAGCACTGAGCAGGCATGAGGGGAGGAAGGCATTTTCTCACCTTTTTAGGGGGAAATTTGGAGCAAAAGCTCCACGTCCAGGGCAGTTTCTTTTATCGTTTAAATAACCCCATGTGTTTGTTGAAATATGAAAGGCCATAGAAATTTGGAAATACTATCAGGAAAAAAATACCCATTAGGAAAAGTACATTACTTCTTTAATTTCTACCATTTTCTCAACACTATTTGCTTATTTGCTTATTCTATGGAAATCTAAGGACATCTTAATATTACTTATAAGCACAGTAGCCATGGATTTGAAATTCTCTGAGTTTTAAATTAGCCTATTCTCTAAACCAAAAATTGATGAGCACTTGAGAGCATAACACCCAGATACTTTATAGATGTTTTAAAGGCTCAGAAATTTTAAACTGAAAGGGAAAAAATCCAAGTAAACTAAAAGTTGGCAAGAAATTATAATGTTAAAGTCTCATTTAGACCCAAATTCTTTAAGAGACATTGAGCCTGTGGTAGTATGTTTCTTATTGAAAAGGTAAGAGTCTGTATTTGTTTAAATCACTTAATTCACTGTGGAAAGAAAGAAAGAAAGAAAGAAAGAAAGAAAGAAAGAAAGAAAGAAAGAAAGAAAGAAAGAAAGAAAGAAAGAAGGAAGGAAAGAAAGAAAGAAAGAAAGGAAGAAAGAAAGAGAGAGAGGGAGGGAGGAAGAAAGAGAGAGAGAGAGAGAGAGAGAGAGAGAGAGAGAGAAAGAAAGAAAGAAAGAAAGAAAGAAAGAAAGAAAGAAAGAAAGAAAGAAAGAAAGAAAGAAAAAGAAAGAAAACATTTCCCTAAGAATATGGGCCATCTCCCGTTAACCTAAAGTTCAAAGGCTGAAATGAGAGGCAATGAACATTTATTTGGCATCGCAGAATTGCAATTTAGGAAGCACCGATTCAGACAGAAATCCAAGTCGTGTTCCGATTACGGGGTGAGGGCAAGGAGTTTTTATGAGAAAAGGAAAAGAATAATTACACGGAGGAGGAAAGAAGTGTCTACTGCTGGTAGCCAGCAAGCAGAGTTCCTCGTTAGTTACAGTGGCAGGTTGTTCATTCTGTCTTCAGGCGAAGAGTCCGCGGTCCCCAGTCCTCGTGGTCGGATCCGCTCCTCGGCTGCAGTGGGAAGTCACGGTCGGATTGGCCCAGTCCCTACAGTGCGGAGGCTCGAGGAGCAGGACGCACCGGCGGCTCCTCCCGTGTCGCCTGTCAGTCCTGAGGTGCTGCGTGTGGTCAGAAACAAATCTTACGACGTTACCTCCAAGCACTTGCTTCCTGGCCTCCGTCTGCCCTCCCGTGGCACCTGACCTTCCTGGCCACAGGAATGCCACCCACAGGAGCAAGGAGGCAGGCTGGGCACTGCATTCATGGCAAGACAGCCAGCCCGACTCCTCACAGCAGCTCCTTTCCGAGCACGAAAGGAGGTGCTGCTGGTGTGCACTCACTGTTATTTCTGGCATTTTCACACTTTACTTCAAGGCAGGGAGGGCATGGATTGACTGTTTGGAAACGGTAGGGTGGGATTTCTTTACCTAAAGATGCTTTCTTTCTCCATGACCTGTGCCTTTAAGGTAAACGCTGAGTCATTCGTGATGCATTTAAAAATTCTTTCTTCCTCCACCCCCCCTCCTGGACTGGAATCACACACAGAGACCATTCAGGCAGTTCCTGGTCAGAGGCCTGGACAGAGGTCACCGACACACAGCGCCCGTGTGCGCCTGGCCCGCGGTCAGGGCCAGCCTCCCCGGAAAGCTCCGGATGAACCGAATCTCAGGCCACTGCCCCATCAGAGCAGCATCAGACCCACAGGAATTCCCATGCGTAGGAACGTCCCAGAACCCCGAGCTATAGAGCACCGCAGTCTCCAGTCCTGTTCAACAGTCATTGCCAACAGGCACCACAATAAACTGTTTCCTTGCTGTCACTCTCTCCAAATTAAAATGAAGCTTCCGCGTTGGCCAGCTGTAGATGTCCCCTGCACTGATGTGTAATATTACGCTGCTATTTAGAAGAATCTGTGGCTTGACTAGTAGTTTAAAAACTGATTTCCGGGTCTCCCAGCGTGGACGGTGGAGGCGGCTGCGTCTCTCCTGGGAAGCCGGCAGAGGCACCTCAATTCCTCATTCCCGGGCCTCAAGGTCTTGGCGGGGTCCAGAACCAATGTGCCCAGTGTATTTTAAATGATTTTAGCTCTGGTTCATTAAAACATGTGGTCCCTGCCCCTTCCCGTGGGCGGGTCCAGGTGGAGGCGTCTGCCCCGCCCTTCCTCTCCCTCCCCCCACCTCCCCCAGTTCTCACCCCCCAGTTCTCACCCGAAGCTGGGCTGCTTCGCTCACCAATCACTTCCTTTCACACTGCTGGTCTCTTTCCAGCTTCCCAGTCTCTCTGGATCCAGGAGCCTGAGAACAGCAGCCAGATGTGCTCACCTCCCGCCCAGATCCGTCCTCAGAGGCAGCCCGAAAAGCACCGCCCTGTCCTTGCTGGGCCTCAGTGTCCGGGCAGCTGGACTATTTTAAGGGAAGCCTGGGGACAGCATGTCAGACACCCAGAGTCCCGCTGCTCGTGGGCCCTGCACAGCGGGCTGCTCCTCCAGCCCAGCCAGTGGCTGCGAGGAGCACCCCGGGGCTCTGAGTTTGAGCACAGGCCGGTGACACCCCTATTCTGTCCTGTTCACTTTAAAATATATTTTATTGATTTTTTACAGAGAGGAAGGGAAAGGAATAGAGAGTTAGAAACATCGATGAGAAACATTGATCAGCTGCCTCCTGCACACCACCTACTGGGGATGTGCCCACAACCAAAGTACATGCCCTTGACTGGAATGGAACCAGGGACCCTTCAGTCCGCAGGCAGATGCTCCATCTACTGAGCCAAACCGGCCAGGGCTGTCCTGTTCACTTTAAAAGCATCTAAAGGTGCTTTTTGCATGAATCATATTAAAAATCCAAAGAACAATGAATTTAACCAAACTAAGTTCATTCTATAAAACAAGAATAAGTTAGTCTTTTTGTTTTTAACCCTCATCCAAGGATATTTTTTCCATTGATTTTTAGAGAGTGGAAGGGAGGGAAAGAGGGAGGGGGGAAGAGAGAGAGAGGGAGAGAGAGAGAGACATCAGTGTGGGACAGATCACTTGGTTGCCTCCCACACACGCCCCGATGGGCCCCAGGATCGAACCTGCAACCCTGCAGTGCCCAGGCTGGCGCTCTAACCACTGGGCAACCAGCCAGGGCTTGAGAATCAGTTACTGTCTTAAAGGCAATTCTGGTCAATTACTTTGTCACATAAGTTAAGGAACACACATATGTGGGAAGCAAACTGGATTTGAGCATATGGCCATTGGAATGACACACACGGGGTGGGGCAAAGGTAGGTCTACAGCTGTGAGTACAGGAACAGTTTATTCTTGTATTATTACTTATTACTTATTGTATTGTTTTCCACACGAATGACTGTGAGCCTCCTTTGCCCCGCCTGCTCCAGGTCTGTCGCTCGGTTCGGGGGCGCTGATGAGCCCTCGGTAGCACAGACTCTCCTCAGAGGACACAGCCCGGGGCTCTCTATTTGCGGTCTGTCCCACGTCTGGGAAGCAGCCGCTGGGTTCTGCTCTCCATTCCGGACCCCGAGGTCTTCCCGCCCACGGTCAGGCTCATCCTCACTCGTGGCTCCGGGCTGAGGTCCCTCGGGGGTTTGCTCTTTAATCTGCACTGAGCCTGGGACAGGAAGGCCTGCCGAGTGGGACAGTGGGAAAACCAGCGTGAAGGTGGGGAGGCGTGGAGTGACGCCGGGCCTCGAGGTTCCCGGGGAGAGGGCTGGAAAGCCCGGGGTCCCGGCTAGCCCACCGGCTTCCGCCACTGTCCGCGGTGGCCCAGGGCCTGCAATGGGGGGGCGGGCAGGATACCTCGCCAGGAAACGTACTTTTTAGGAACGCACTCGAGAGATGAAGATTAAAAGCACTTTATGGACCCTAATGGCAACATTCTCCTCCAAGGCCCTGCTTAAAAGTTAAACTTATCTGGGAAACTATAAAAATAAAGATGGGATCATTAAATGCCTTAAAGTGCAAATTATCAAGATTTTAAAATTTCAACATAGGAATTTAAAAATGGACTAGCAATCTATTTCAAGTTGTTTTGGAGAAAAGGTGTAATGTAAATGAGTAAATATAATTTTTTAAAAATTCTAAGTACTGTCAAATAAGCTAAATATATTTTTAAAGCTTTGAAAGTAATTCTAAAAGAAGCATTTCTAAAAAAGAAAAAAACGACACATTTTACTATATTGTTAACTCTCCACTGTGTACCTCGCTCCACTGCGCAAAGGCCAAGTTGAAACCCTGCGCTGACTGCCTCCCGCCGACCCACGCGGACCCCCTCCGCTCCTTTCTGTGTCACGCAGCGGGCCGTGCCAGGGCCAGACCTCGGCTCTCAGGCAGCGACACCAGCCCTCGGGCGCAAAGCCAACCACCGAGCCCCGTGTGACCTCCCCTCCCTCGACCAGGCACCGGGAAGGTCAGGCTTCAGCGCCAGCGCCCGGCATGTACTCTGGAGTCTAGAGCCGGGCACCCCCTGGCTGGCCCGGGGCATCGCTGGCAGCAGGCAAGTGTGGGGCTGATGGTCCCTCTGCAGGGTCCTCGGGGTCCTCACCGCTGCTCTGTGTCGCCCCCTCATCCCCTTCCCACATCCCACCTGGGCGGCAGCCGGGCCAGAACTGGGCCTCCATCAGTCCCACCGGCTGCCCAGGTGCCTTCTGCCCCCAAGGAAAGGAGCCTTTCCTTCCGAATAGACGGGTTCCCACGGAGCTCTGGACCGTGGCCGGTGTCCTTCAGGAGTGTGTGGTGTTCTCCTAGCTCCCTGTAGGTTTCAAATCCTCCCAGCACAGGAAATGCTTAGGGAGCTTGTAAAGCTCTGCAGTCAGGGCCTGAAGTTGTAATTTACTTGGTCAGGTGAGGCACCGGCTAAGTGTGTCTGCGAAGTTCCCAAGGGATTTTCTCATGAGCGCGAGCTGAGCTTGCAAAGTCCCCGACATCCCTGGCGCCAGGACAATGTGCCCAGGGTGCTCAGCGTGGAGCCTGCCCCGTCCCCAGGCGCCCCTGGCCTTTCTCCTCCTTTCACTCGTCCTGCCCCCTTCTGTTGGGTACCCCGGGACTGCCGCTCTCCCCTGCCAGCCACGCCTGTCCCCGCCCGTCACCAGCACCACTTCCTCGGGCTCTCTCCTGCTCAGGAGCCCCCAGGGAGCTAGCCAGGCTCCGTCTTGGGGAGCACAGCCCTGGGCCTCAAAACTAATAGTGACAGGCCTTTCCCCTCCTCCTCCTCTGAGCCAGAACTGTTCTGAGCACTTCACATGTGTGACGTCACTTACCCCACAGCCTTAGGCAGTGGGCACGGCATTATCCCAGCTTATAGGCGAGGAGACGGGCGCAGGGGAGTTAGGTAAGACGGGAGCAAAGCCCAAAGAGGAACCCAGCTCCCACCCTGGTTGCGGGTCAAGCAATGATGCAGGTCCCGCTGGGCAGGCTTCCGGGGCGCAGGCTGGCTCTGAGCCCCGGAGGCAGCTCTTCCGTCTCGGGGGAGACCTCATCAGAATGCCCGTCTCTGGGAGATCAAGGCTCAGGTGTAACCTTTGCTAAGGTCTGAAGTGGGGGCTGAGCAGCGCTGGGCTCCGGCCTGAACCTGAGAACGCTGTCACCCTGGCCAGTGGCTTGGTGGTTGGAGCGTCGTCCCACACACCAGAGGCTGCAGGTTCAATTCCTGGTCAGGGCACATGCCCGGGTTGCGAGTTAGGCCCCCATTCAGGACACATAAGGGAGGCAACCTATTGATGCTTCTCTCTGTGTGCCTCCCTTCCTCCCTCTGAAATCAATACACGTATCCTCAGGTGAGGATGTAAAAGAAGGAAGAATGCCTGTTTCCCGGGGAGTAACTTCCACTCGTTTCCTCCCAGACGCCGGGGCCAGGAGCCCGGCTCTGCCTCCCTGTGAAGCCCGGCGCCGGGGCCAGGATCCCGGCTCTGCCTCCCTGTGAAGCCCGGCGCCCAGGAACTTCGCCCACTTGATAGCCGGTCACTGAGTCCCAGGAGCCAAATATTTACTCGGGCGAAGCTGCCAATGGGCAAAGCATTTTCAGACTTTCTCCTTCATTTGCTCTTGGGGCTGAGGTGTGCTCCTTATCTAACGCCCTTCATCCTGGGGCCAGCGCTCCAGCTGCTGGGGCACCGGGTGGGAACAGGAGCTCCACGGAGGGGCTCTCCTGACAGGCCTGGGGGTCCGTACCCTCCACATCCACAGGAAGACGAGGGGCATCCTGCTGTGAGGACCCAGACTCTTGCCCTCTGACCCCAACTCAGTTTTTTTTTTAACTCAACACACCAATGTCTTCAACAGCGACCGGGGAGAGGACTTGTGTTTTGGAAACACCCAGACTTCGCTGGGAGCTGTTATTAATCAGGTGGGGACCAACTGGGACCACGGAGTTCATACTGCTTGTTTTGGCTGCGGTACAATCGAGGCCCCGACTCTCCGGAAATGGACATTTCCTTGGAGGCTGGGGAGGTGGCCGTGTAGATCCTGGGAACCTAGTTGTAAGCGTTTGTGAGCAGCGTCAGCTCCCCTGAGAGAAGGCGGGCCTCCCAGGCCTGAATGGAGGGGCCGCCCCAGTTAGTCCAGGTCTTATCTTCCCTCGGGGACACAGCGCTAATCACATCCGTTGTTTACAGTTAAAACAGACCCAGAGCCTGGGCCCTGAGGTTTAAGGACCACACAGTCAACAAACATTTGTACAATAAATACACAAAGTCAAACATGTAGAAGTCAAACAAACACACACCAGTTACCATCCAACAGCTCTAAGCTCAACCGAGGGCAGGAACATGGCCTCGTGCAGAAGACAGCTCCGCCTCCCTTCCTCAGGCACCCCCTGCTCGGACCATGGCACACAATTCTAAACAGAAGCCTGAGGCTTTTTAAAAGACTTCCCGTGACTGGAGTCAGCCAGAAAGCCTGGGGGTGCTTTCAGGTGAGAACTGCAGGCCCCTGGCCGCTGGGTGTCAGGTGAGCAGAGCCAGAAGGACTGGGGCTGGTCGCTGTGGGCCAGGCCGGCTGACCAGCAGGACCGTTCACCTCAGGGCACAGGGCCTCGGAGGGTGGACGCCGGCTCACAGCTTCTTCCCTCTTCGCCTTCACCTTTATGTCCGTGGCTAAAACCAGACACTCTCATGAGTTCCACGCGCACAGCTGTCCAACAGCGGCAAGCCACGGTGACTGGCCGTCCCCCCACCCCCACCCCTTGCGGCAGGGAGGACGCAGCGACAGAAAGGTCGAAGGCCGCCTCAGGCCGGGCAAGTGCCGCTTTTTCTCTGGGTCCAGCACCAGGACGTGCAGGCAGGTTGCTTCCAGGGGCGGGGAGGCTGCCAAGGTCGCGGAGGGAGGGCGCCAGGTGAAGGACCGCACCAGGTCCTACTGTCCGTGACCCGAGAAGCCCCGCCCCGCTAGGGAAGCTTTCCCCCATCCAGGCTGACGCTGGAGGAGGGGGGAAGGAGCTGGGGGAAGGTCATGCTTGTCCTCCAGCAGAACAACAGTTCCCGAGCCCCGAGCTTCTGGAGAAGCGGTGCTGAATGACTGCGGCTGCGGCGACCTTCAACCTTCTCCATCTCACGGCGCTCGCCAGCTCATCACTGACCGCTTGTGCACATTACAGTGGGGCCTTGACTTAGGAGTTTAATTCGTTCCGAGACCGAGCTCGTTAAGGAGCTCGTTAACTCAAATTACTCTATCAACTCAATGCAAAAAATCGGCCGAGAGACAGCTGGTATCTCAAAAAACTCGTTAGTCGGACACTCGTAAGTCAAGGCCCCACTGTATAGCGATTGCCGCTCTGAAAAGATAGTCTTCGTCTGAAGGCCTACTGGAAGCCAAAATGTTGAGAGGCCCAGCTCAGCTCCCTGAGAACCAGAGAGGATGACATAGATTTCAAAAGGGTTTTCCCTCTTCTCTCCGAAAATGGAAGATTCTAGAATCAATGGATGGCTTGCTCATTCTTTTATTATTTATATCAACAACTACAAAGGACAGACAGGAGACTTAGAATTTTCCAGAGCCCCTTTCCCTAGAGGCCCAGGCCACGCTTCCTGAGAAGACGGAGGGGTGTGGACACCTGGCCGTGGCCACGCCCTTCCTGCCTCAGCTGCGGCCACGGGACACACTGGCCCACGCAGGACCACTCTCATGCTCCCAGCCCCGCCTGCCACCCTCGCCACCTCACCACTGGGAAGGGAGCCTGGTGCCACCCCCACCCGGTCGCCACCCAGCCAAGCCCCGACCCTCCCCCAGGAGGGCGTCCTGGTTTCACCCGCTGCTGCTCATGAGAGCTCCTCTGTTAACCGGCTGCGCCTGCAGACGGCTTGAGCCCAAAGCCCTGTTACTCCCTTACCTCCAAGCATGGTGACTGCTTCTGGGACGTGACAGCGATCTGGCCTGACAGGCTCAGCTTCCTCGGTCCCCTGCCTCACCTGAGACAGTCCGCAGGGGGACCACATTTCCGCTTTCACTTTCCCTTAACGTAGGAGTGGGAAGAGGGGCCATGTCCTCTTGGCCTCCCCATGCCACTTCTACACCATTGCTCTTCACCCCCGCCCCGTGGCCCCACCCATTTTAAAAAGAAAAACAGGGGTCCATTAATTCGCATCAAAGGAGCTGAGAATATAAAATGGAGAGAGGACAGTCTCTTCGATAAGCTGTGATGGGAAAACTGGACAGCCACATGCGGAAGAATGAAACTGGACGAGTATCTTACGTCACACACACAACTCAACTCCATCTGGATGAAAGACGGAAACAGGCCTGAAACCACACAACTCCCAGAAGGCAGCGCGGTGGGGAGGTCCTCGGCATCAGCCATGGCAATAAGTTTTTAGGTTTGACACCAAAAGCAAAATAAACAAGTGGGACCACGTCAAAATAAAAAGAGAAGGTAGGAGAATTCAACAATAATAAAGAGAATGTGGGAAATTTATTCAGAAACTGTTGCAGTTCAGCAGAAATGGCGAGAGCTTGACCTGAAGCTGTGCAGGGGAGGTGGCGAGAAGACCGTGGATAAAGACACTAAGGAAGCCGGCTCTAGGGCTTGGTGAGAGACTGGACGGGAAGCTGGAGGAGAGGAAGCACCCAGGTTGGCGCCAGACTTGCAGGTTGGGAAGCTGTAGGGCTGGTGAGGGCCTTTCTGAGGTAGGAATCCAGGGCAAGGGCCAGACTGAGGCTGACAAGGATGAGCGCACACTTCACCGAGCTGAGGACTGCAGGGGAGAAGACGTCCGGAGGCGGTTGAATTACGATGCTAGACTCCAGGACAGAGGTCTGGGCCAGAGATGTGTATCTCAGTGTCACCAGCATCTAGAACAGGGGTGGGCAAACTTTTTGACTCGAGGGCCACAATGGGTTCTTAAACTGGACCGGAGGGCCGGAACAAAAGCATGGATGGAGTGTTTGTGTGAACTAATATAAATTCAAAGTAAACATCATTACATAAAAGGGTACAGTCTTTTTTTTTTTTTTTTTTTTAGTTTTATTCATTTCAAACGGGCCGAATCCAGCCCGTGGGCCGTAGTTTGCCCATGGCTGATCTAGATGGTGGTTGTACTTCGGAGAGTAAGAGGATCAAGGACGGTCAGCAAGATAGTAATATGTGCTGTGTATTTCCTCAGCCTGAGTGTGGGCAAACTTCCTCCCAACCCCAGAATCACCTCACATCCTGGGCTATTCTGAGTCTGGGTGTTGCTACGGTGTCATTGACCAAAGTAGCCAGTGCTTCATAAAAACCTGCAACCTCGAGGACATCATGCTTTTATAAACCAACTAGAGGCCTGTTGCACGAAAAGATTCATGCAATAGGCCTTCCCTTCCCCTGGCTGCCGGCACCGGTTTTCCTCCGGCACCCGGGACCCAGGCCTTCACTCCAGCCAGAGCCTTCAGTCTTCGAGGCTCCAGACGGAGCCTTCAGTCTTCGCTCTGCCGCTTCGCCCCTACGTATGCAACTTAACCGCCATCTTTGTTGGGTTAATTTACATACTCTCCTGATTGGCTGGTGAGCATAGCGGAGGGACGGTTAATTTACATGTTTGTCTATTATTAGGTAAGATTTGACCCACAGAAAAAACGTGTGATTTATCCATAGGGATGTCTTTGAGTCATCAGCCCACGGTCATGGGAAACCACTGGTCTCAGCATTAGACTGTCCAGGCTGTGTTCTCTTTTGCACTAACTCGATGTGATGGTGGGAAAACTCCTTTGCACCCTGACCTTTAGTGTCCACACCTGTGACACCATGGGCGCACCCCGTCCGACTGTGATTTTTTTTTTGTATTGTCTCCAGTTTTCCAAAGGGAAGTATATCTCTCACTGGAGCTTTCAAAGGATGGTTTATAACCCTTTTAAAATGTGCCATGTGCACAATTCCTAACCAGCAAAGCCTGATGTGGTAAAGGGGGTGGGGAGGGCCTTCGCTCTGCCTAGTAATTTTCTCAGAAAGAGAATGTAATTGTTATGTGGGTTCCAAAAGTGAAGATAGGCGGAACTCTGCATTACACCCCAGATAAATAGTGATCCCAAAATAGAAAGTTGGTACAAAGGAAGGGCAGAGCGCGGACTGAGAGCGGGCGTGAGCTAACTCCTGCAAAGGTACCACTTGGAAACGATTTCCGAGAGGACGCATGACTGATGCACAATTCACCCATGGGTGCTTGTTTATCTGTTTGTTTGCTCAGGGAAAAGAGGTGATGGGAGAATTCTGTACACCTAATCACAGAGCCAGAGGCCGCCCCAGTAGTTCTTTAAATACCTCTCATTAATTTCCTGTCTCTTTACACTGAAAAAGGAACAGAAAATAGAAGTTAATTTTTCCTTTCTACCCAGAGATTAATGGGCAAGGCTCACTGTAAGAGGGCTTGGTGCATATCTAAGAAATGTCTGTCTTTCAGGTTTAATCATGGTGCAACCCTATGATATAAAACGATTAACTGGTTCAGTTAACACAGAAAAAAACCTTTTTGCTCAAAAAATCCCTCAACCACCAGCTCATGAAAGTTTTTCTAATGTCCAGTATATTTGAAAAATTGTAAATCAGTATGGTTAAATTGATGCTAGTAGTAGTTTAAGTAGTTAATTTTTAAAATATAAAAATGGACATTTTCTTATATTCCAACAACAAAAAGAGCTTTTGTTTGACCCAAAGCAAAATGTCATTGATGTTTTTAGCAAGATTTCATTCAATTTGATCAAATTTCCACCATTATTTTGTAGCAATCTAGAAGCTGGTATAATTTCTAATATATTTAATGAAATAAACATCTATGTTTGCTTAATCCCAATAATTTGTTAGCGACTAATCTGTGCCTCACACATAGTGAAGTGGTCCAAGGAGTGGACGGGGCGGCCCCAACACAAGGCAGCACACACCAGCCCACCTGACCGTGTTGGGTTCTACAAAGGCCAGGACCTTCCTTCCCTGCAGGACTTAGCGCCTGCATGGAGGCGGCTTGCAGGTCCCACTGGCTGCGGCCATGGGAGCCTTTCTCCTGCCCCTGGCCGCCCGTGACATGACCACAGGGCACTCCTCGCCTCGACTCCCCTGCGTCTCGGCCCAGCACAGCGCGCCCCCGATACTCACCTGAACCGGCTCTGTGGTGCTGGAGCCCAAGCGCAGACCTGAAAGCCTTCTCCGAGGCCGGCTTCTGCAGGGAGGGCCCATGCGGCAGGGGGCGGGGGGGGGGTCTTTTCCAGGAGGTTCAGGGGAGACTCGCTGCCCTCCCGGGTCTGCTGGTTCTCCCTGGGCCACAGCCAGGTTTGCCCTCAGTGTCCGCCGCTGAGGACACTGGTCACTTGTCTTGAAATTAGCCCCCTTCCTGACTTCTCTCTCCCCTCCGCTCTGACTTGATTTCCCCAGGCACAGACTTCCCTGTCATTCCATCTGGCCGTGTTGCACTGGCTGCACCTGTCTTCCTTCTGCGTGGGAGGGAATGCGAGTGGAGGGAGGAGGGGGGGGAGGAAACATCACCCTGTGGCACGCCCGCCCGCGCCCCCCCTTCCTTTTCCGAACTAAACCAGCATCTCAAAGTGGAAACCACCACGTTTTTGCAAACAAGTAGTTTCCAGGAAACTTCTGGCAAATGGGAAGAAGTTAGTTCCAGTTTTACCGATGGCCATGAGGTTACGCTAACTTGGGGGGGAGCGGAGCTCATGGGCTGTTGCAAGAGAGAAAGGAGAGTGGTCTGTGGGCAGATCCCCAGGAGAGGGAGGCCAGCGCAGAGCAAGGGCCTGGCAGAGAGCTGGCCGGGCTGCAGGACGTCATTTTGGCAAAACAGGAGGTGGAAGGGAGGCGACAGAGAGGGCAGGCGGCCCAGGCTGCGAGCGCATCCGAGAGAGGGAGGCGCACCTGCGCCCGCGGCTTCCTGAGAACCAGGCCCGGCTCGGGTGCAAGCGGGTTTCCCTTGTGCACCAGCTGCTCCTTCTCCCCCTGCCGTCCTTCCGGCACCGCGGCCACGCCTCGTGGGACCCAGCCAAAGGAGCATCGCCCTTTAAACTGCAGGTACACGGTTTCTCCGGGCCGCGCTTCTGTGTGGAGCCGAGGCAGAGACACAGGAATGGTTAGTTGAGTTTAGAAAGGACTTCATCGCAAACAGGAGCCAAAGGGACCAGGCAAGCAGGACTAAATCTCCTCCCTGCCAGGGACCCTGCCAGGGACCCTGCCGACCCTGAGGCCCAGAAAGTGACCTCACGTTTACCAATTCAGAAATTGTCGCCAAAACAATGGAAACAAACAATAAAACCAAACCCACACGATATAGCTGAGGGTCAGGAGTAGGGTAAGACCCAAGTGCCCTAAGGAGGGCCGCAGCCCCCCCCGGGGTTCTCCAAGCTGCCCCTTTCTTTCTCCCAGAGGTCCCGGTAGACACAACTGGAAAAAAACCACATGTAAATTTATTTCTTGAGCAGACAATTTCTTTTTTGTAAAGGCCTTTTCTTCTCCTGCTATTTCTTTAGGGCTAATAAAGCTTAAAATGTCTGTCTCTCGGTGTAGCCCGCTTGGGAGCTCTATCTAGAAGGAGAACATCTTAATTTTGAGAAGACACGACTGTACTCATCTATCTCGTCTATCGATAGCTCTCCTGAGAATTTGACTACAGAGACATTGCCTTTCCTCGTGAGACACTCAACTCGTTGGGCTACCTTAGTATTTTCAGTGCGCTGTGCTTCTAGATCTCTGAATGTCTTATCTAACTAACATGGGATATTTGTGTCACTGTTG
>NW_005873214.1:20379-27841 GCF_000147115.1 Myotis lucifugus
CACCCTGCACACACCCCTCCCTGCACAGGCCTCACCTGCACATGCCCCTCCCTGCACACACCCCTCCCTGCACACACCCCTCCCTGCACACACCCCACCCTGCACAAACCCACCCTGCACACGCCCCTCCCTGCGCACGCCCCTCCCTGTACACGCCCCTCCCTGCACAGGCCTCTCCTGCGCATGTCCCTCCTTATATCACTCCCAGTTCCCAGGGCACCTCCTCGCATCACTGCACAGTGTTTGAGGGCATGAGCTGGGGTCTAGTTGCCTTCGAATCCTGTCTCTACCCTGTATTGTCCTGGGGCCTTGGCAAGCCACGTAATTCTCTGCAGCTGTGCAATGGGAACATCCAGTGTCTACCTCCAATAGGACCCTGTCACAGATTCAAGGAGCTCACCCACATGAAGTTCTTAGAAAACTGCCGGCACATAGAACACGCTCAGTAAATAGCAGCTGGTCCTGTGCTCTCTCCATCACTGATCTTGCCGAAATAGTTATGAGTTCTAGAGCTCAGAGAGAGACTTAGTCCTCTCTCCCCGCCCAGCGCGGCCCTGGCTCAGGCAAGACCCTCAGGAAGTATCTTCTGTAAACGAGTGAGGGGACCCAGAACGGCTACGTTTGTTATCGGCATTCAGTTTGCAGAAGTGGCTCAGGGTCAGGATGATGTCTGAGGATGGTGAGAAAATGGAGCGGTGCATTTAGAGGCAGGCAGGCCTGGTCTTCGACCAGAAGGTCGCAGATAGTTAGGAGGTATAGTTCTCTTTCAGACAACTAAGCCCTGAGCGGTTCCCAGAACCCAGTTCCTGGGACTAAAAAGGGAATCGAAACCATTCGCCATTATATCAGAATGGGCCCGGTGCCTCTTTTTACCTCAGGCCTAGAACTTCTACATAAATCTCTTTTTACGGTATTAATTATCATTATATTAATATTATCAAAAGCCAATATTATTAATAAGTACTAATTTAATTAAGCTGTTGATTATGTTATATTATTAATTTATTCACTTAATATTGATATTAAACATTAAAAGGCAACTCAGAAATGATTGCATTTTAAAGGGAACGCTTCCAGCCCTAACCGGTTTGGCTAAGTGGATAGAGCGTCAGCCTGCGGACTCAAGGGTCCCAGGTTCGATTCTGGTCAAGGGCATGTACCTTGGTTGCAGGCACATCCCCAGTAGGGTGTGTGCAGGAGGCAGCTGATCGATGTTTCTCTCTCATCGATGTTTCTAACTCTATCCCTCTCCCTTCCTTTCTGTAAAAAATCAATTAAAAAAAATTTAAAAAAGGGAATGGTTCCAAATCCAGCAGGAACATTTGATCCCCTGTCAACGTGCACATCCCAATGAAATCTTTCCAGCCCTTTCTGGGTCTGCATGGTGCTGGTCAGCAGGGTGCAGGAAAGAGTTAGGAGCTCCCATTGTGCTAAAGGGCCTGACGGAGACTAATGGGGGGGGGGGGGGGGAGTCTGCCCCCCCGTGGAGGGAAAGTAAACGTAACGGTGCCCTTTCCTGCTGCGCTCTGCCCCTGCCTGTGAAGGAGCCTTGTCCTCCCGGGCTCTGCTTTGGTTTGTACACACGGCACAGCGGCAGCTTTTGCAACCAGATACAGGAAGTTGCAGACATGAGAGTCACCCTGGCACTCAGACTCCAGCCTGAAGCGACAGGCGTTCTCTGTTGTGTTTCCGTCTGGGGAACACGATAGGGAATTGCAGCTCATTAGTATCAAGTGCGCAGGGAGCTTGGGCTTCCAGGAAAATGCAGCCAAGGAACTCCGGGGATCGCTGGTTTGGTTCCTCTTTGTCAGACAAAGAGCGTCTTAACGTCCGAGCAGAGCTGACGGACCGACGCTGTCCGGGCACAGGAGACTCACCTCCAGCTGTGAGGCGCCCAGTCCGCCTCTGAGCTCCTGCTCCCGTCACCGCCGCTCAGCCTGCCCCTGGGAGTCCCTGCCCTTTTCTAGGGTCACCCCCTCCGCTGGTTCTTCCTTGGAGGCCATGAGAAACAAGCGCCTGTGCTCAGCCTGGTGGACATGCGGAGAGAAGAGATTTGCGGGAGATGTCAGCTCCAAACCTACTGCAGTGCCTTTGTCCCCCGCCCCCCCACCACCACCACCCAAGAACCTTAAACCCACGCCCAGGAGCCCGGAGGCAGCGCGTGCCTTCTGGCGGGAACAGGCGGCTTCGGGAAGGGGGAAGTTTAGAGGTGGCCTGAGTCTCCCTGGTCCTCGGTGCCTTTGCCGGGGCCGCCACCAAGGCGTCCAGCGATGCTCAGATCCGTCTGCCCCTCAGGTCTCTGCCCCCTCCCCGCTCTCACCACTACTCTCAGGCTTTTCTTACCTCCCCCGATAGTTACCTTAGTGGCTTCACTTACTTATTGTGTGACTTTGGCTGAGAGGAATTTCTATTAAGCGATTTATTTCTCTTCAAAACTGAGTTAATTATAGTGTCCATCTCAGAGGGGGTGGCATCCAGATTAAAATTACATGAGATAATCCATGTAACAATGTTAAACTTGGCACATAATATATATTCAGTAACATACTAATGTTAGACAATGCTCCCAATACGTATTTCCATGTGCTTGATTGGAGAAAAATAATGCCAGTTTTGATGTTTAGATTACCATAAAAGACAGTGATTTCTGTTGTTGCTGACACAATGTCTATTTTTAACCCAAACAAAAGTTGAATCACGCTGGGGAAGCACGAGGAGGAAGCGCATGACCGAGGAACGTGGGGGAAGGACACTTTTGAGCAATGACGCTGGACTGAAAAGGACGTTTGTTCTGGAAAATATTGGAATCTTCATTCCTTGCTGCTTCTGTAATGAGGATGGTACCAATACAATGTTCGCAGGTTTTGTTTCTGATTCAGAGGTTGAGGTGGTGACCACCTGACAAAGAACCAGGCTGACCCCCAGCTGGGGAGTAGCTGGAGGCCACGTGCCTGGAGGCCAGAGCAGCCTCTTCTCCTACCCACGTGGTAAGCTGTTGGGAAAGGTAGGAGCTTAGCGTGATTGTGTGCAAATCAAAATTCAGATTCTTAGCTCCTGTAATTGCTCACTGAGCGAGGTTTAACAAATGGTTTACCCATCCTGAGCTTATTTTCAAAGTCAGATGAAGTCCAGGCTTGTTTCTCCGTGGGACGGAGCCTCCCTGGGATGTTCCCAGACGTTCATTCTGGGGCCCTTTCTCAGCCTGAGGTGTGGGGTAGAGCTCATTAGAACAAAGGTTTGATGGATTGATTTCTACTTCCCGTCAAAACTGAATCCGAGGGGTAATTCTCTGGGAGAAGTTTGCCTGGCTTCCCTGGCTTCAAGGCTGGGTCTCCCCTATATTTTAGGACAAACATCAGCTCTTCCCGAGTGTCAGCTCAGCATCCTATTTGGCGAGTTCCTGGTATTTCAGGTGACCTGGCCTTTCACTGTATGCATTGCTGGTTCTAATTAGCCCCAGGTCTCACTCAGTTAAATTGAACACAATCTGTCCAGATGGCTCTGCTTCAACAGGGGAAACATTGTTCCCGTGAGAGTGAGTAGGGGAGTGCAGACCAGCCTGGTCCATGACGTCAGAAGGCCGCAGTCAGTGCTGGTCCATCTCCGCTGGTGGGCAGGTGCCCGCCCGGGTGCCAGTGAAGGGATCCAGGCGGAGCGGAGCCTTAGGCGCGCCTTCCTCCAGGTCGCTTCCACAGGCCGGTGGAAGCCGCAGCCAGCGTGTGATAAAGAAGAGAGCTAGATCTGAGGACAGAAAGCCCAGGTCATGTGGCTCCAAAGCTGTAAGTTTTTAGAGTTGCCGGGAGCACCGCCTGGCCCCTGGGTAATTTTCCATTCAGGGTTCACTGCCCAACATAATCGGAACTTGACTGTACTCCTTACGTGAGGCGCTGGGCATCGTCATCTTTCCAAACGCTACAGTTTAATATCAGGTTCAATTTTGTGACCGTTAATCCTCACCCGAGGATGTTTTTTCCATTGATTTTTAGAGAGAGTGGAAGGGAGGGAGGTAGGCAGGGGAGAGAGAGAGAGAACGTTACCTCCTAAGAGTGCCCCCACCAGGGCCAGGGATCAAACGTGCAACCCAGGTACCACCCCTTGACCGGGAATCAAACCCTCAACCCTTCAGTGCAAGGGCTGGCGCTCTAACCACTCAGTTACACTGGCCCGGGCAATGTCAGGTTACTTTTAAACTTTAGAACAGCGGTTCCCAACCTGTGGGTCTCGACCCCTTTGGCGGTCGAACGACCCTTTCACAGGGGTCGCCTAAGACCATCAGAAAACACATATATAATTACATATTGTTTTTGTGATTAATCACTATGCTTTAATTGTGTTCAATTTGTAACAATGAAAATACATCCTGCATATCAGTTATTTACATGACGATTCATAACAGTAGCAAAATTACAGTGATGAAGTAGCAACGAAAATAATTTTATGGTTGGGGGTCACCACAACATGAGGAACTGTATTAAAGGTTCTCAACCTCCTTAGGAAGATTGAGAACCACTGCTTTAGAAGAATGTGTTTCGGGGGGCAGGGGGGCGGTGGAACCTCAATGTTCAGTGCTCAATGTTAGATTGAATCATGGCACAGTAAGGCGAGCGCACAGGCGAAAGGGTCCGGCTAGCACAGTGTCACCAAGGTTAAAGGTGGGGATGAGCCAAGGCTTGAAAACATGTCAAGAACAAACAAAAATGCTTCTGAGGTAAGTGCAGCGAATAGGTGTGCTGACGAAGGTGAGCAGCAGCACGCCAATCAGCGGCCACGTGGAAGCTTCCAGAACTTCCAGCATCTTCTGCCTGCTCTGTCAGGGGGTGACCAGCGCACTGGGAAGAAGAATCTTCTTTAAATGACACAATGAGATTGTAGCGGAAATTAAGGCAGGAAATGGTAGAGAGGAAATGTTGTTATTCTAAATGAGCTTAGGTCTCCCGGACGAACCGCCTTGTAATTAGGGCCTGCTTCTTTAAAAAGTATTCAAGGTTATTTATTATGTTCGCCTTTTATCTTCAAGGTCTGACTTTTGCTCACTTTTTAAATGACTTACAAGTGGGGCATGGGAAATTCTGATGTAACCTTCGTTCTTAAAGGCCACTGACTAGTAAGTGCCCAGCAGCATAAAGGCATTCTGCGTGGTTTGTGATAACAGCGTTTATTTAACGCACACGCATAAGCAAGCCACTGTCGCTCGCTGCTGGGGGTAGTATTATTTTTGTGCACACATGTTGCGTGGGGCGGTACCAGGAGCCAAATGTATGCCTTGGGTGAAAATGAACTCACGGTGAAGTCAGTGCTTACTGAAAACACACATGCTTATAAAAATAAAATTTGTAAAACACCCAGATTGTGATATTTGCATTGTAACTTCTGCCTATGCCACAACTATTTATCAGCTTCTTCTGTAAAATAATTTGAAATACTTTTAAAATATATTTTTATTGATTTCAGTGAGGAAGGGAGAGGGAGAGAGAGATAGAAACATTAGTGATGAGAGAGAATCACTGATCGGCTGCCTCCTGCACGCCCCCTGCTGGGGATCAAGCCCACAACCCGGGCATGTGCCCTTGACCGAAATCGAACCCAGGACCCTTGAGTCCACAGGCCGACGCTCTATCCACTGAGCCACACCAGCCAGGGCTGAAATGCTTTTTCAGTGGGTGTACAACATCCGTTTGGTAGCATTCCAGCCCCAGATGCATAAACTAAATCCAATCACAAGGAAACATTTAAAAGCCCAAACTGAGTGACCAGCTACAGAGTAAGTAGCCTGAATTCTTCAAATATGTTGCGGCTGTCATAACTAACAAGCAAAACCGGAAAAGGCTGAGGGGCTTAGGAACTGAGACACAGCTAACTACGAAACCGGGTCTGTGGGAACTACCCTTGTACTGGAGTTGCCATTGTTCTTAGGAAGTCAGCAGTGACGTATTGAGGAGTAAAAGGGAATGCTACATGCAGTCTGTTGTCAAATCGTCTTAAAAAACTGTATGAAAAAGCCTGTGTGTGCATGTGTGCATGTGTAGAGAGAGAAAGAGAGGAGAGCAAATGGTAAACAACATGGCCAAAAGTGAAAAATTTGGCGACTCTAAATAAAGCATATATAGATGTCCTGTGTCCAAATTTTCTAAATTAAACGTTCTGTTTCAAAATGTTAAAGTTATAAAGAAACGAGGACGGGGGGGGGCGGGGAGACAAACACAAAAGCACCCCTAAGTCACATTCTGCCCACGGGTTACCCACCGACTGCCGCCCAGGCTCCGAGGTGAGTGCCTGGCTTCCCTGGGGCAGGGGAGGAGGTCCCAGCCAGCGCCCGGGGCTGCTGCACACCTGAGACGGCAGCTCTGGCCCGCGCAGCTCCGTGACGCGGTGCTTCCTTCCTGCACGTCCAAAGCAGGCAAGGTGGCCTTGTCAGCGTTTCAGCTGCGGGGCAAGGAAGGAGAGTGTCCGGGACGGAGAGGCAGGTGCTGGCCCCTCCTCTCTTTCATGGGGACAGGGGGTCTCCTGCAGAGGGGGTTGCAGCCCAGGACAGCTTGCAATAGCAAGCTTTCCCCTTAATGCTCGCTTGTAAATGATGGCTCTTTCTAAGGCCCTTAGATGCACTTTCACATACTTTGTTTTTATTGCACGTCAGTGAACGGTCCTCAGGTCCTATCTGTCAGTGCCACAAACACAGGACAGAACGGGTGTTCAGTTTGCTGAAAGAATATTGTGAAAGGGGAGAATGTTCCTGGTTAAGGAAAAACACGCGACCTTCATGATAGAAATGCAGGTGGATCATCCAGACCCAACTCGCCCACCAACACGCGTGTAGGTCTCGGCAAACCATCGTGGTGGTGGCTGGGCTCTGGGTCGCCGCGGCTGAATCGTGTCATCTCCAAGATCCTCCCAGGTCTGTCACCCACCACCTAATTCAGAAGTCCATCTGCTCCCGTCCCGCTTGAGGCTGAGACGGTGTGTGTTCACGCACAGCCCCGGGCCCAGGCAGTGCTGCCCGCTGGGGAAGTTAGGCACGAATGCCCACGAGATGTGTGTTAATTGATATTAGATATCCATTTACTGTTCCCCTATTTGGCAAATTGAAAACAACAACAACATAGGCCTGGCTGGGTAGCTCAATTGGTTAGAACATTGTCCCCATACGCCAAGGTTGCAGGTTCAATCCCCAGTCAGGGCACATGCAAGAATCAACCAATGAATGCATGAATAAGTGGAACACCAAGTCAATCTCTCTCTCTCTCTCTCTCTCTCTCTCTCTCTCTCTCTCTCTCTGTGTGTGTGTGTGTGTGTCACCCTTAAAAATCAATAAATTAAAAAAAACATAAAAATCGGCATTTAAAAGGAAAGAGACAAAAAGTAAGTCACAAACAGGACCTTAATACTCCTTGACCGTTCTGCTTTGAACACAGTTTTGTAGAGAAAGTCTAAATGGCTGCAGGTGTCAGGTGAGGATGGCCGCAGG